>NW_023637600.1:241612-539168 GCF_015220235.1 Choloepus didactylus
TCTCCCTGGGGAATTCATGAATAACACTGCAATGTGCTGAGAGTCCCCTTGTGTCCTAGCTCCCCAGAAGCAGCTGATGGTGGCAGTTACCAGTGACTAAGAGGATGAGGAGACCCCACCTAATGAAGAGGTGAAGTAGCTATTCTTTGTCTAAGGTAGAGAGGTTGCTTTTTGGTTTCTTTACCAATTGATTCCAGGTCACGATGTCTGCTCATGTACATTATATATAACTTATAAAATTTCCTTGGGTCAGAGTGTGTGGAGTTGGAAACCCTTCCAAATGATCCATGATTCAAGCAGGAGGGCATCCACTAATGGTGGCAGCTGATTATAAACTACATGGTACTCTCAGCTGCATTTTTTTCCTTAGATTAAGAATTTTATAATCACCAACTAAACTGGACTTCAGAGGTACATGTCTAGGATTCCAGATTCATCTTCCATACATGCTTATGGGGTCTTTGGCTACACCACTGTCCCATCTGCTATTTTAATGGTGCCATGGAAGCAAAATTCCTGTTCAAATGGGACATGGCATGATCTGATCCTCATAGGGTTTTCTGTAATTGCAGGTGCAGCCTGGACCAAGTGAAAATGGTACATATCTAGAAATACTGACTGTGAAAAATACTTGATGAAAGTTGACCGAGGCATTGTTAGTAGGTTTGCCTCTTGAGCCATTATTTTTCCAGCTCCTGGTGGGAATGAGGATTGAGGATGTCATTAATAAAAAGTATTTTCCATGGGAAGGACTATGGGCTTGTTCTACAGTCCTGAAAACAGCTGTGCTGCCTTTAGGTGGCATGGATTTTTGAGTATGTTGGTTATTGGACATGTGTGTGTGACTCTGTGGTGTGTTTGTGAATGTGGTGGGGGAGAGGGAGTTTGTGTGTGTGTGCGTGTGTCTGTTTCCCCAAGAGATTTGTTCAGCTTCTATAACTGCCATTGTGAACTTTTTCACTAAAAATCCCGTGACCCCTGACACATTGTATATAATGTCATTTATAAAATGCTCAGAACAGTCATTCCTCTCTCTTATTATGTTTACTTTCCCCATCCTTTACATAGAGGTTCTGAGGTTTGGAGATTAGTGACCCCAGATCTCAAGTCCGTAAGTGGAAGAGCCAAAATGTAAACCCAGGCATTTGGCCCCTGTGATGATAGTCTGAACTACTGAATTGCACTTATATCACAGCTATGGGTCATCAGACAAATGAAAGGAACTTCTACAGTTTATGTGTATTCCCGGAAGTGCTCAAGTTTACAGGGATCCTAAACAGTATTCTATATTTGCTGGACTCAGGGGGCACAAAATGCTTGTTAACATTATGTGAAGTAAGCCAGATATTTAGGCATATGAGTGTGAAAAGCACATGGAAATTTCCACGTTTCTGGCAAATTCACAAGTTCTGAGAGTTGAGAGGCATCAGTAGGACAAGCTAGTCAACTTCTGCCCATGCTGTGTCACTTCTCAGTACATGGTCCAAGCAGACAAGAATTAGAAAAGAATTTTTATTTGTTTTATGACTTCATGACCTCAAGCCATACAGATGATCAAACCTGTGAGCTTCACATTCAAGGAACAGTAAACAATAAGATCTTAAATGCACAGTTAGTCATTAGCCTAATGTCCATCACCCTCATACATCTCTCCTGTAGACCTGCCTCACAGCCTCAGTGCTCAGCCCATTCCTCTGTCCTAAGAAGTGTCCTACTGTGGGCTGGTTATTGTGAGCACAGTCACACCACTCAATGAGTACACACACATGGTAATGAAACAGAAGAAAAAGGAAAAATATTATGTTGTGGACATGGTTATTTTTAAGAAATAATGCCTCAGTAGTATGGAAACCTGTATAATTATTATCTTTTTGAAAATCTTAGTGACTATAGAAAATAATTTTCCTAGAATTGAATCCAGTCCACCAAAAAAGGTTGCTTATAATAAAGGGAAATATATTACTCAGGAGCTCTTTGGATCCATGGAGATTCCAATGATCTGAGGAATTTCATTAGGACACTGTCACTTAGCCTAACTTGAAGAGAAGTGGGATGAGTGATGGGACCATGTCAGGAATCACAGCATCTATTTAATTACCATTTGTAGATGGACTATTTCATGTTGTATATGAATACCTTTAGCTGCACAGCCAGAGAATCTTATTTCACATTTATTTCCTGCCCCTCTTCTTTGCCATCCTTTTCTCCATGGAGGATGGCCCAGCAAAAATCATTCCAGGCTTTTTATTCACCTGCCTCCTTATGCTATTGCCCCTTCCCAAGATATGTGCAGCTCCCCAAATAACCCATGAGCTACCCCTTGATGTACTGACACTTACTCTGTGTCCTAGAAACCCCTGAATGCCTGTTAGAGGAGCCTCATGGTGACATGGCAGATGAGGACATTCCATCTAATTCCATGGTAAGGTTGCCTTACTTTGAGATAAAATCTATTGTTTATTTTTTTCAAATGACTTTAGATAGAAAAATATGGCTATGTAATAATAGAAATATATATGATTTCCATGATCAGGAGTATGTTCACTGGGGGTTTATTACAGATCCCTGATTTAGCAGGTCATCAGAAGTCATCAGCTATATGAGATGGGACCTTTTACACAGCAGCAGCTTTTTCCTTCTTGGGTAAGAATTTTTTTTTAATTCCTAAACAAAATAGATGCAGCATCCAGGAAAAGCTTGTGAACCCCCACAAGTGTCTGCTACAATAGCTTATGTGGTGTTTGACTCAACCACTGTTCCCCATCTGCTTTTCTGAAGGCACCAAGAGCGCAAAAGTATCCTCTGATCCTCATAGTGTTTTCTTTTCTCTAACTGCAGGTGGACTCAGAGTTGAGTGAAAATGGTATGTATTTTGGAATCACTTGCTGTGAAAAAAACTCGAGATTATTAAAAAAACATGGCTTTTGTGCTTGCCTTAGGCTGGAGAGGCACCCAGATTCCAGCTTCCAGGTAGAAATGAGGACAGAGGATGTGATTATGCTGTAGGTAAAGAAAAATGGTCAAGTTCTGCAGTCCTCATAAGCAGCTCTGTTCATTTACGTGGTGAATGTTGGTGTGTACAAGAATTGGGAAGTGTCTTTGTGTAAGTCTGTGTGGTGTCATAGTGAAGGTAGTGATGAGGGTGAGTGTGTGTTTCCCCAGAAACTTTCCCCACCTTCATAGCACAATAGTTATGGAGGCTGAGCTGATCTTAGAACATGTCAAGGAGATAGTGGCATTTTAGTTTGGCTTCAAAATGGGCAGGAGGAGTGATAAGAATTTGACATTCAAAAATAGCATGTGTTTTCATATCATTTGTAGATTGACTATTTCCCATTGATTTGGGATATCTTTAGCTACAAAGTCAGGACTCCCTCCCATTTTCTCCTGCTTCTCTTTGCCAGCCTCCTCCCATCCCACAGAGACTCATCCTATGCTTCTTCACTACCCACCACCATATTACTCTGACCTTGTCCCAATCAAGCAAAGTGCCCTGAGTTATCCAGGGGCAACACCCCCAATGTACTGACTGTTAATCTGTGTCCTCCTAGCTCCCCCCAAGGGCCTGCTCAAGGAACTTCTGCAGGCTACAGCAGTAGAGGAGGCCCCATATTCTGAGGTAAGGTTGCTTTTCTTTTTCTGAGATAGAACTGTTGCTTTCTTTCTTTCTTTTTCAATTCAGTTCAGATATGGAAATATGACCATGTACATTATAGCTGATATCTACAATTTCCTTGGTGGGGAAAGTGTTTGATGGGAGCCTATTACTAAGTGATCCATGATTCAAGAGGGAAATTCCAAATAACAGCTTCACTTGTATTTTAGAATAAGGTGTATTTTCCTTAGCAGCAATATTTTCTCCCAGATTAGAGATACATCATCCAGGAAAAGCTTATGTCTTTTCCACAGATGTCACTTCACCTGCTTTTGGATTTCCTTGACTTGACCACTCTCTCTTAAATGGTCCCCACATTGCTTTGTTCCTCACAGAGTTTTCTTTTATGTAACTACAGGTGGCCCGGATAATAAATGACAATGGTATGTATTCAAGACCATAACTTCCTGAGGAAAAACCTAAATGATGAGAAAGGTGTGTCCTCCTTGCTGGCTTTAGTCGAGAGAGGCTCTTTCCCACTTCCACCCCCAATTTCAGCTGTCTGGGGGAAATAAGAGTTGGGATGTGGTGAAGGAAACCAATATTCCAGGTAATAATTAGGATTGTATTCCTTGAGTATTTGGTTTCTGTTTAGGCAGCATGATTTTCTGTGCATGTGAGAGATGTGTATCCATATGTGATTGTATGTGATGTGATTCTCAATTTGCATGTGTTTAATGTTTGGAAAAAATGTGATTGAAATTCGGGTTACTGAGCACCACACAGTCAGGGCATCTGCAGCACATTTTAGTTGTAGGCATTTTTCAGAAGCCCAGTAGGCTTTTCTACTAGTTAGCTGTGGTATTGACAATATAGAGAGAACATTTCCATCCTCATGAAATGCTCTCCTGTGCAGCTGTGTAGAGTCTGGCACTGGATCTGTTCATTGAACTCACCTAACACAGAGTGTGTCCACAACAGTCAGAAATTCAGAATAAGATAGGATGTGAGTGGTTATGGTCCAGCTGAATGGGGAGGTGAAAAGTTGAGAGGGGATTTCTTCAACTCCTTTCAATTCAAACTGCTTGCAGTGTCTTGTTGAAGGCCTCTGACTCCATGGAGCCCAGGGAAGGTCTGAGATCAAAGGGGAAAGGCACAGTGATATTTGCTGGCCAGTAAAGCCTCAAGTGTACACTGGAGGGATGGATGTGGCACTCTAATAATTTTTTGTGGATCTTTGCATTCCTAAAGATTGGCTGGCTTATCGTCAATATTCCAGCAGTGATGAAGATGACACTCCAGGTAGGTAACAATACAGAAGGGAGGATCCCATGGGAAAGGGGTGCCAGGAGCACCTGCTGTTAGTGTTACAGCTGGTGCTTTGTAGACTGAGGAAACGGAAGAGAAATTTGAAATATATCTGGAGGTCTGCTTTGTTATTTTCACATTTTAAGTACATATTAGAGGTATTAGGACCATGGGATTTAAGTGTTTTGTGTTTGCCATCATCTTTTCTTGCTTTGCTTTCCCACTAGCTCTGTTATTTTCATACCTTGACCATCACCAAGATCAAAGCCTTTGGTTTTCTAGGCTGACTGCCCATGTTCCCATGTCCTGGAGAGGTGTGCTGGGAAGCATAGACTTGAACAAACTTGTAGTCTCCACTTATGACCCAAAAATAAATCCTTGGATTAGGGATAAAACCAGAATTTTCTTTCATTTGACATAAGTATGTGTCTAGCTGGCTTCTCCATACCTTCCAAGGCCTGGCAGGGTTTCTGGAGGACTAGTGTAAAGGGGCTGCTGGCGTGTTTCACTCACTGGCTCCCACAGTCCCACAGTCCTGGCCTCCTGGAACTGACCAGGCCCAGGACAGAGCCTCTGGGTAGCTTGGCCAGGGTGACACTTCTCCTCTCAGAACACACAGCAGCAGCCAGACAGCTCTGCCCTGTCCCCACACTCCAGCCATTCCCCCTCCTGTTCTTTCCTCAGTCTTGTCTAGATTCCCTTCCCTCCTGGTCCTTCCAAGGCTTGATAAGACACTGGAAGTTTCCACTGACTTAAGTGGTCACACCTCCTGTACTTTTATTGCCTGAATTGAAGTCTATGGGAATATGGGCAAGTTACTTTCTCTCTAGTTTCATGTTCATCCTCTCTAACAGGCTTGAAAACCTTAGAGATGTTGTGAGGACAAAGTGTCTCCCATGAACCTAAGGGTCTACCAGGTACAGGACAATCTTGATTTGTGAGGTTGGTGGTCACTCTCTTCCACAGGACCTGATTCAACTCCAGGCCTCTGGTGGTTGGTACATGTGGAAGGGTGGATCGGATAATTGGTCACTTGATTAATTGGAGAGTTTCACAGTACACTCAATTTTTCCTCTAATGATCTCATGCTGGAGAACAATTTGATTTGTGGATGTGGGAAAACAGGAAGCACATGGGCAGTACTTGGGAGGGAAAAAAGCAGCAAGATGGTATTGAGGGACAGAAAGAAGGAAGAGAGGCTCCATCACGCAGAGAAAAATATGGAGACAGTGTCTGCAAGCTTACAGGAAAGGGAGAACATGGACATTTCTCCCTATCTACATTTATGGTACTTGAAGTCCAGGAGAGGGACCTTGGAGATCCTAGACCCACTCCCACATAGCAGAGGTGAAGCAATCAAGGCCCTGGGAGAGGAGTATAGGGGTGAGGACAAAACTGTGTCCTGGGATCAGGTCACACCCTGACACCAACAAAAGGGCTTGAGTTCTCCCCTCAAATCTAACTCAACTCTTTCCTTTTCCAAGGCCAACCCATCACAGTTATTGCCCTCGTCCATTCAGAGGTGTTCTTTACCAATTCAGAGGATTCTGATGGAGAAGACAATTTCCATGTAATTTATTCCTTTTATGGTCTCTTTTTTAAATCACTGTGTTTCTTATCTCTAAGCCTCTGTTTGTGCCTCTTCCTTACTCCATCTTCCTATTTTTATTTGATGGTGACCTTGAAGGTCGTGGTCTCACCAAGGAAACTTAGGTCATGGGAATGACGTTGTATAAAAACTTTCTCCACCCTCCTCCCCTACTTTTCTAGCATTGCCCTGATTTCCAAATCTCCTTTACACCTTGAATATTCTCGTGTAACTCTGAATGGATCAGGCAGGAGGCCATGCTGCAAGTCTGATAGCTTGGGCCACACCCTGAAGAGGGGACACCTGTGTAGTTCATTCTGGGCTGGGCTTCCCCCTCAGAAGCTTGTTCCTACACATGGTGTCTCCAGACATGCACGTTTGTTCTCTTTCCTACAGCTCTCTACTGTCTGTCAGGAGGAGGAGAACATAAACCTGGAGAAACAAGAGGAAAATGAAGAGGAAAAGTGAGTGTGGAGTGAGTAGGGTGAAGAGGAGCAGGGACACAAGCTCACATGAGCTCTGTTGCTTCCTGACTTTCTTTTTGGCACTTCAGGAAAATCAGCATTACTAAGCTCACTGGGGAGGCTACCATTGAGCAGGAAGGTGGAGCTGGGGACAAGAAATCCGTGGTCAAAATAAGTGCAGACAAGTGAACGATGTTCGGGGAACCTCTCTCCTGGGACCAGAAACCCATTCCATATGAGCCCCTGAGCTTGCTCAGCCATACCCTCCACTGCCTCCTTAATTTGGAGGACGGGACTCTAGTGCTTGTATGGCTTTTATTAAACTTTTAGAAAAGGTGTCTTTTGTAACCTTTATACCTTGGAATATAGTAAAGTAAGAATATTTTCATTTTTGTTTTCAAACTTAATGTTTTTTAAATATAAAGGCACAGGCAAAGTTTGGTAGTGGATTTAGAAAGAAATGATTATTAAGAGAGTAAAAGGAAGAGTTCCAGGAAGTTGTGCATTTTTAATGTGTTCATGTCATGAGTGGACTGTGTTAAAGAGGGGGGTGGAAGAGGCAGGGTCACCACTCCCACCCCTGTCCCTTCACAACTTCTGCTCATCACACAGCCCGAGTATGTGGCATCTGCCTTCATCCCAGACTCCTAGAGCCCTCAGTTTCACTCTTCAAGGGAAAGTTACCTCAAGGCAGCCCAGCCAAGCAGCATTTATGGCCAGTCTATGCCAAAAGACAACTCCCTCAGCACAGAGCAGCAAAGAGGCCTCACTGCCCTGTGGATCTGACCGTTGGGGATGTCAGGGGCCCAAGGTCACCTCTCCAGAGTCTGAGGTGCCTACTGGGTCCTGCAACCCCCCATGAGCTTCCCCTTCCATCCGCATCTGTGCTTCCCCAGGGATTCCAAGACCTGTGTTTTTGTTGCAGATCCTACAATCAAAAATGGGAATGGTGGTGAGCTGGAGACATCAGTCTAAGCCTTCAAGTATCCTGACATCATGTGGTTGGTGGTTGACATCAGATACCATCCAAAGGAAACAGCCACCTCATGCTCATTCCCTTACATCCCATTCCCTAGTCAAACAATTAAATAAGAGCTTTGTTTTTTAATTGTATAAATTTAGTGTTAATTTTTGAAATAAGTTTTATATTCAATGTTTTATTTCAGTATAGTAAACACTATTATGCTACTAGTAGTTTTTCTTAATATTTTTCCATGAAATAAATACATAAATAGGAAAGCACCGTGAACAAAATTAGATCTTAATGAATGATTGTAAGGCTGTCCCCTTGTGGCTACAACCAAGGTCTCTCCCTCTCTCATAAGAACCCTCATTTCCTCTTTGTTCAAGAAATGATTGCAAACTTAGTACTTAGAGTCTGTCCTTAAGCCAGTGTCTTTGTAGACATTTTCTTTACTGGCATCTGTTCACTCATCTGGAAGGGATATTGGGAACAATTTTAAACAAGGTCTAACAGGATAACTTGGATGTCAACACCTATTTTACTTATAGTAAAAGTCAGTTGCGTTGGGGATAAAAGTCATGACCCACAGTTTCTTTACACAAATATATTTATCCATTTTTTTCTGGCACAAAGGATTATTCTCAAAATCACTGATGAGATTCTTATGTTATTTCTATTATGCCACTTGCTTTTTTCTAGATGCACAAAGGATTTTTCTTTTTCTTTAATACTGAGTAATTTTATTATAATATTCCATGCCATTATTCATTCTTAGTCAGTGCTTAATGTGTGTTTCCTATATGCAGCATAAGCATTTTCATTTCCAGAAAAAAACTGAATTGTAATTTTTAATGTTTTTCTCATATCTCTGTTTTGGATTTCTCTTTTACACACTCCAGTGATTCCCATATTGGATGTTCTAGTACTACCTTCAACTGCTGCCATTTCTTCTCAATCTTTTACCATCTGTGTTTGACATCTTTAATATTGTCCCCTTGTTCACCTTATGTTTCCTGAAGGCATTATGTTGTCACTGTGTTTCTTCTTGTTTACATTTATCAAGTGTTTGTTTTTTTTTTTTTTATTTTTTTTTGGTTTTTTTTTTTTTTTTCATTTTACTTTTTCTTATTTCCTGAGCAAAGGCCATCATTTTGTAAGGTTTTTCTATCTGGTTTTTATGGCACTTTCATATATGGTTTCATTACAGTATATAAAACAGAGCAAGATAAAGACCTTTCCTTTATTTGAAATGTTGTTACACTGTGTTCATTACTTTTTCCCCTATATTACTTTTTCATGGGAGTTGGCATGAATATTCTTCCTGTTGATCATTTTATATGAGTTTTTTTCTCAATATTTTACCCATTAGTATGATTCAGGGTAGCTTTCCCAACCTCCCAAGCTGTCTGTCTCTCCTGCTATTTCTGGGCAATTCTAAAATCTCTGGCAGCTTGCTTCTTGGTATTTCTTGCTTCTGTATTTCATTCACTCTAGTTTGGGTCTTCACTCTCACTGTCTCTGCTGCACCCGTCCTTCTCTATTTTGTTTCTCCATCTGATCTCTGATTATCACTCCTTGTTTAGAGTCTTATTTTGGAAGGAAACAACTACCACTATCTTGTCAAAATCTAGTCATTACCTTTAAATGTGTGTACATTCAGTATCAATTTCCCTTTAAATATATTTTTAGTTATATGTCCTAAAATTCGTATGGTTTCTGACTTTGTTTATATGTATGAATATTTTATGAAATTAATAAATTTTTGTTTCTGCTTATATTGTGAAGTGTTTTCATTGATTTTCATTATTTATATTTGAGGAATTTGATTTCAGAGTTTTTAATTTTCTATTTAAGTTTTAGGAATTTGGTTTTAGTGATGGCAATTTATTTTTACCTGTTTTTAAAAATTTAGTTCTATTGGTAATCACCTAGGTTCAGAATAATTTCAACTGGACCTGTGATTTTACCATCATATGGCTTTCCTCTTATCAGGCATATACACCAAGATTCCCCAAAATAACTTGTGTATATCACATCATCCAAAAGATCATAATAACTTTTGTCCATACTGCATTTGAAAGCATGGTTTTAGAAATAACCTCAAGAAAGAATGAACTGATTGAATTCTGTTTACTGATTTTAAAACATTTATGTACACATAAAATCCTGCCATTACATTATGCCATGATTCTGTTACTAAGAATCTTGAAAACAAGTATATTAGTAAGAATTCTGTGGATTGAATCCTTTAAAAAGTTGACTCCTACAAATGGGTAAATTCTGGGATTCAGAAATGCACTGCAGGCTTCCTCTACCCTGGGGACCTGCTGCTGCTCACTGAGTGGACGGTCCTCTGTGGAAGTCAGTGCAGCCTGTTCACAACTCCATGGATAACAGCTTCTTTTGCCATCTCTATAAAATATGAGGGCTATGTCATACAAGACCCCTTCATGCCTTTGACCTCCCCAGCTCCCCAGGACCTGTCAGGATAATCAGAGAATACACCTGGACCTGGTAGTGTTCATTCTGAATTAGGGCCCCTGAGGTCACTGGAGGCCTCTCCTCCTTCCTCCCCAGGCCTGAGCCTCTCCTGAGAAATCACCATGCCAAAAGCCCAGAAAGCAGATCCATCCAGAATTCCAAGTCCTCTCCCTTGAGCTCATGCAGCAAAAATGCTATCATGAGCTAATATACCTCCACTCCAGACTTCCCACCACTGCTGAGGGGATGGGGTCCCTGCTGAGGATATAGACTAGAAAAGGAAACCACTTTTGAGCATCAACAATGCACTACAGAGGAAAATTGAGACCATCTCAGACTCCAGTGCCAGGCAGTCTTCAGCTCTTTCACCCTCCTTACAGTTAATCCTGTATCTACTGATTCATTAAACACCTAAATTGACACCAATTCAAAAATCCCAGCCCACCTCAACACAGTTCATTGTAATTTCTGCCTGTGCATTATTGTAACTTTATTTTCTGAATACACAGGGAATGAATCACAAAGGCTGTGGTGAGATTAGTGAATGGAAATGGTCTTTTGTCACCCTTTACATAGTCTTTTCGTGTTCCCTTCTATTTAGCATTGCACTCATTGACTCTGTCCCTGCTGCTGCCATCTCTGCTAAAGGAGGGAAAGCCTTGTGAAAACTCATGGTGTTGAAACTTTTCACTCTTGAGACTTTGTGATTAATTTATATAACAGCATTTGGGTTGAGCTCTGGGTGGCCTTATGTAAGTACTTGTGGCCTCCTCTGAGGGAAATGGGTTTTTGTTGTTGATTTTTTTGTTCTTCAGCACAGGGATGTAATTCTCCTTAATGGAGGGCAGCAAGTCTGATAAGTCACATGGGGACTGGGAAGCAGGGCTGTGGAATATGTCTGAGAACAGGGGTGGGTGTCTTCCTTGGGGGATTTGGGATCACTCTGAGAGCAGGCTGGGGTTCTCAAAGGATGTGGAGCTCTCTGAAAGAGAAAAAATAATCCACCAGTTCCCTCTTGTGAAGGCCATAAATCAGAGTATCTACAGTGAGTTCAGCAGGAGCAAGGGCATGAAAATGTGCTCAATGTCATCAGTAATCAGTAAAATGCATATTAAAACTAGAAGGCCTCACTCCCGTATCTTACAGAATGGACACAATCTGGGTGAGGAAGGACTTCAGGAGGGCAGGTGCACACCCAGTGCTCCTGCAGCCACTGCCCTCTCAGTCCAGGCTGCTCAGACGGGTGCAGACCTTAGGGAGACAGTGGGGGCAGTGGATTTCACTCATTAATTAGTGAGCCCCAGACCAGCTGGTGACTTTGCCAGGTGATGAGCATCATCTGCTCATCCAGGGTTTGTCAGTTGAACTGAAGCTAATTCTTTGTGGAGCTGTTACATGGCAGTTGGTCTGGAATGTTCTGGGTTCTGAGCCAGCATGGGAGCCAAGCAGACCACTGGTCACTGTGTGTGTCACCTGATGCCCCAGGAAGGCTCACATGAGGCAACTGACAGTGTGGCAATGCCTGAGGAGGATGGCCACAAGTTTAGATGTCCCCTGATCCTTCAGAGGCACTTCATTTGGGGGAAACTGCTTTATATTTCAGGTCAGGGGTTGAAATGTAGAGGCATGAGGTTGGGTCAGGTTTAGAGTCCTTCACTTGGTTCAGACAAGGAAAGGGATTTTGCCAGGGCTGCTGCTTTTGCCAGGGCTGCTTTGATAAATACCACATACTGGCTGGTGTAAGCAACAAGAATTTATTTTTTCATGGATTTGGAAGCTAGTAGTCCAAAATCAAGGTGTCAGCAGAGTCATGCTTTCTCCAAAGTCTTTAGAAATCCTCCATCACAAGGCAGTCTTGCTCTCTCGCTCTCTGTGACTTCTACTTCTCTCTTCTACTTCCACATCCAAATCCTTTGTTCATAAGGACTTCAGACATATTGGGTTGGGACCCATCTCATTTAGATGTGCCACCCCTCAACTAATAATAGCATGTCCAAAGGTCCTATTTCCAAGTGGATTTACATCCAGGGGACTGGGAATTAAGACTTGGACATATCTTTTGTGGGGGAAGGTGATTCAGTCCCCAAAGGAGTGAAGGGAACTCTTGGTCCAGGGGTCCAGGGCAATTTTTATTGTTATTAAGGATCTCTGTCCCCAGAGATCCAGCCACATTCCCTTCCCCAGATCCAACACACATCAACATTCTGATTTTGGGAAGTCGCCTAACTTCTCAAAACATCAGTGTCCTTAACTATTTTGATAACATATTCTCGATGAGCTGTAATGCATAACACCCATGGAAAGGTGGATAGTTTGCATCCTCTCCTGTCCTGAAGCCACCCAAGTACCCTCTCTGCAGGCAACCATTGCCATGTTTTCTGCTTATTCTAGGCAATTGATAATTGAACTTACTGAGCCTGTATGAAGTGCCAGTCATTTTTCTTAAGGTTTACCTATATTTACTCATTTTTAGCCTCATACACACTTTGGTTGAATTAAATTTTTGATGTCATCTACAAACTGAGATTGTTTTACTTCTTCCCTTCCAATCTGGAAACCACTAATTTATTTTTCTTGCCTATTAGCTGTGGCTAGAATCCCCAATATGACACTGATCCAAAGTAGTGACAGCGTATATCCCTGTATTTTTTCTGTTCTTTGGTTAAATCTTTCATTCTTTCACCATTAATTCTGATGTTAGCTCCTGGATTTTGATTGATTCCTATTATCAGGTTGAGGAAGTTCCATTCCATGCCAACCTTTTTTTTAGTGTTTAAACAAGTAGGGGTGTTTCATTTTGTCACTTGATTTTTTTAAAGTTTCTTCAGATGATCACATGCTTTTCATTTTTTTTCTTTTTTAAATGTAATTTTATTGAAATATATTCATATATCATACAATCATCCAAAGTGTACAATTGTTTACAGTTGCATCATATAGTTGTGCATTTGGTACTACAATCATTTTTTGAACATTTTCATCACTCCAAAAATAAAAATGAAAATAAAAGTAAAGGAGAACACTCAAAGCATCCCATACCCCACCTCCCCCATTTACTTTTTTTAATTGAAATATATTCACATATCATAAAGTCATCCAAAGTGTAAAACAATTGACAGTGTCATTGTATAGTTGTGCATTCATCACCGCAGTCAATTTTTGAACATTTTCATCACTAAAAAAATAAAAATAAGAATAAAAATATAAGTAAAAAGAACACTCAAAATGTCCCATATCACCCTCCTCCATATTATTCATTTACTTTTTGTCCCCATTTTTTTCTACTCATTTGTCCAGACACAAATGAGTAAAGAGGATTTGAGCCATATGGTTTTCACAATCACATGGTCACACCATATAAGCTATATAGTTATATGATCACCTTCAAGAATCAAGGATACTGGATTACAATTCAACAATTTCAGATATTTCCTTCTAACTATTCTAATAAACTAAAAACTCCAAAGGGATATGTATATAATGCATAAGAGTTACCTACAGAATGACCTGTCGACTCCATTTGAAATCTCTCAGCCAATGAAATTTTATTTTCTTTCAATTCTCCCCCCGCCCCCACCTTTAGCCCAGATGTCTTTCTCAATCACAACATGCAGGGTCCAGACTCATCCCAGGGAGTCACATTCCACATTGCCAGGGAGATTTATGCCCCTGGGGGTTATGTCCCACAAAGGGGGAAGGGTGGTGAGTTTACCTGCTGAGTTGGCTTAGAGAGAGAGATGCCATATTTGGGCAACAAAAGAGGGCTTCTGGGGGTGACTCTTAAGCACAATTAGGAGTAGGATTAGCCTCTCTTTTGCAGTGTCAAGCTTTGCAAGGGAAAGCCCCAAGATCAAGGGCTTAGCCTACTAAGCTGGTGGTCCCCAATGCTTGTGAGAATATCAAGAACTCCCCAGCTGGGGAAGTTTAATATTTCCACATTTTCCCACAAACTTTCAAGGGGGCTTTGGAAATACTTTTTATTCTCTGCCCAAATTACTCTGGGTTGTATCAGGGCTTCATGCTAACCTGTACAAACAACAAGGTCTCACTCCCTAGTCAAGCTTCCATGTAATTATGGCATTTGAGTAAACTGACCATACAAGCTAAAGTACATAGTGTGCTACAGAAAATATAGATTTTGCACCAAATAAATATCTCTTCCTTTGGTCCCACACAGAAGTCAATGTTTCAAAACATGGTTAGTATCCTCCTCTACCCTTTAGTCATATCTACCCCGATTTCAATCAAGTCCATTTCATTTATATCTCCAAAGTCTGATCTCCTTTTCAGCCTCTTTAGCAGTTGATTCATGGGGCAATGCTGACACTCCCAGCTGCCGAACTTTGGCTCTGAGTTCCAGGTGCCACACAGACACCCAAAGCTCCAGGGACTGACCATATCACACATAAACATTTCAGAGTCTCAAAATTTAGAAATAACTGTTACAACTCATGAATAAATGTGACTGCTGTAAGAGCTTGCAATCTAGGAACCTTTACATAAGCCTTCCCCTTCTAGCCCATGCTCCCAGATTCAATTCTCAGAGTTTCCACATTGTTATTAGTCCATTTTAGTGAGGCATTATAATGTTTGTCTTTTCATTTCTGGTTTATTTCACTCAACCTACTGTCCTCATGTTCCATTCACTTTGTTGCATACCTCATAAATTTATTCCTTCTTGCTGCTCCCTCATGCAAAAGGATTCTTATGTTTGTATATTTAATCACACTCATTGACCACTCTAGATTTCACTAAGTTATACTTTTCCAGCCTTTATCTTCTGTCTTTCCTTCTGGTGTCACACAGACCCCTAACCTTCCTCTTTCAACCATATTCACAGTCATGTTTATTCAATGCACTTACAATATTGTGCTACTATCATCCAGTATTGTGCTATCCATTTCTAGATCTACACAATCAACCCTCTAGAACATTCCATACTCCTTCAACATCAAAAGTTTGATCTCTACCCTCTTTCTATTTCCTGATACCGTCATTTCTATACCCTTCTCCAAACCTCTCTCTCCTGCCTTTTCCCATCTGTCTGTAGCACTCCCTTTAGTATTTCCTGTACAGGAGGTCTCCTGTTCACAAACCTTCTCAGTGTCTGTTTATCTGTAAATATTTTTAACTCTCCCTCATTTTTGAAGGACAGTTTTGCTGGAATAGGATTCTTGGTTGGCAGTTTTTCTGTTTCAGGATCTTGAATGTGTCATGCCACTGCCTTCTTGCCTCTATGTTTTCTGCTGAGAGATCTGCACTTAGTCATATAGAGCTTCCCTTGTATGTGATGGATTGCTTTTCTCTTGCTGCTTTCAGAATTCTCTATTTGTCTTTGACATTTGAAAATCTGTTTAGTATCTCGGAGTAGGTCTATTTGGACCAATTCTGTTTGGGGTGTGCTGTGCTTGGCCCAGCATTTTTGTCCCAAAGGCATCTTCTGGGGTGAGGGGCTGCCAGCAGCAGGTACAGATCTGCCACCCTCTGTGGCAGGGCCCAGAAGAGACAGGCAGGGGCCCCAAGCTGGGCTCCACCCTCAAGGGTTTACCTGACTTTGTATCCATCACCTCAGCTCTCCAGGCCCCCCTTTCCCCAAATGTACTTGAGCTAGCTGAGCCAGGGAGCCCTTGTGGTTCTGGCTCCCTCCCCCTCCTGGCACACAGTAGGTGCTCAGGAAGCAACTGTGAGTGAAGACAGCAACCTTGGGGCAAATCACAGGGGCTGCCCTCCAGGCCAGCTCCAGCACCCTCTCAGCCCCCCCACCCCAACCAGCCAAGAACACAGCTGCAGTTCCTGGCTTGCCCCCTGACACCCATTCCACACTCTTAGCTGGGCATTTGGAACCACTTTTGAACCTGAATTTGAAGTTCAACTCTTGCAGTAATGTCTTGAGCCCTCCCAGCAGGATCCCTGTGCTGGGATCTAGGGTGACCCTCTGAGTGACACATTGATGCCCCCTGCCCTGGGCCCTGGCTGGGAGGAAACTGGGTTGGAGACAAAAACCTGCCCTTCCCAGTGGCAGGAGGGAGCCAGCGGTAGGAAGGTGCCCACTTGTGGCACTTGGGGATGGAGGGGGAATGTGCCCAGGGAGCCAGGCGCTGGGGAGCCAGGCAGCTGGCCTGAGGGATGTGGCACTTTGGGGCCAGGAGGTGGGCGTGTGCGGGCCCCTGCCTGAGTGTGTTTCCAGGCCCATGTGCCTGTTTCAGAACCCTGGGCTCTCCCTCCCAAGTGCCTCTCGCCCTGAAACCTCGGGGCAGAAGCTAGGTTCTGGGCCCACTGTTCCTGCCTCTCCTGGAACTTGAGGCGAGGCAGAGAAAAGGGGCGCCCGGACCATGCAAGGGGCCCGAGGCAGGCGCGCCCAGCTCTGCGCAGGCTCTGCAGGGAAGCACAGCCAGAAGCACAGGTTTGGGCTGGAAAGGCCTGACCCGCGCGTGCACCAGGCGGGAACGCTGCAGGGCTCCGGGCTCCCCCATGTCCCCTCCTAGGCCCAGTGCGCCTCCGCGGCTCCGTGGCTAGAACCAAGCACAGACCCCAGCGGGACGGGGGCGGTGTCCGAGACTTCACCTCCTGCCCTGCAGCCCGGAGTGGCCGCGACTGCTTGGCGCCCCCGGCCCGCCGCTTTCCTAGAGGCCCGGGTCAGCCGAACGTGCGGGCGCCTGCCAGGCCGGGGCAACGGGGCCCGCGGGCGACCCGCGCCGCATTTCCCACCCTACCTGTAAGCGCCATCGCCGCCGCCCTCGCCATCACCAGGCGGCACCGGGAGGCTCGCGCCCGGCCTCTTCCTGGCCGCATCCCTGCTGCTGCGGCGCGGGCTCTGGCGTCCGCGGCGAGGCGGGCCCGAGGATGGCCACCCAGGGAGGCCATCCACCACCCCCTGGTGCTCCAGTTCGCGCGTCCCGGGGCGGCCCCGGCTGGCGGCGATGGAGCGGCGCCCGGCGAGCAGCCTCGAGCCTGGTCCTTGGCGGCGGCGGCGGCCCCTTGATTCCGCCGCCGGAGCGAGCGCAGGAGGCGGTGGCTGCAGAGCCGGGGGCGATCGACGGGCCCCCACGTGCCCGAGCGGCTGTGCAGTCCGGCTCCGGCAGTCGCGCCCGGCCGGTGCGCGGCTCGGGGGCGACGGGAGGATTCATGGGGCCGCGGTGCCGTCCCCCCCGCGCCCTGCAGCCCGCCTTGGTTGCGGAGTGGCCGGAGCGGCGGCTATTGCGGCCGAAAATTTTTTTAACCTCCTGGCCCCACCCCACATTCCGCTCCCTTCCCCTTGCCCGAAAAGACACGGATCGCCTCCCGGAGTGCCTCCTCCAGTCGCTGCGAAGGCGGCGACCGCTTCCCTTGGACCGTCATCCCCGTGCCTTTCTGGGACTCTGCCGGCTCGATCCGGGTGCGGAGACCCTGGCCCTCCCGTGTCAAGCCGCGAGCCCAGGTCCGAGCTGAAGCCGCCGTCCCCAAGCCCGTCTTCTGCTCCACGCCTGCCTGGCCGGGTTTCGCGGGAGCCGGCGGCGAGGCCTGCGCGCCCGCACTTCGCGCCCCAAGTCGCGCTTCCCCGGGAACAGGGCTCGGCCGCCGTGCCCCGTGCAGTGTTGAGCCCCTGCCCGCTCTGGGCCGTCCGAGCGCGGGGCTCCCGGGTCTCCGTGCTTGGGACTCGGCTGCGGGCGCGCATGGTGCCGGGGTGACCCTTGCTGCTGGAGGGGCTTTTCGGCCTAGAGATCACCGCACTGAGCTCGGGGCACAGGACGCTCTCGCAGGAGGCTCCGGGACCCCGGGCATCCCGAGCGCACTCTCGGAAACTTCCAGCCCCGGCTCCCCTCTCGCGCATCCTTAAGCCCAGGGCTCCTTAGTCTGACATGCCGTCGCCGGAAGGCTGAGACAGGAGGCGCCCGCCGCCTGTGGTCCCCAGTGCTCCCTGCTTGTAGACGAATGTCGGACGGCCCGCTCCCCGCGCGCCAGCCACGCCAACGCTGGCAGGTTGGCAGTGAAAGCCCGGCACAGAGAGGAGAACTGTTGCAGCCAGGTGCCTAGCACCTGATCTTGTTAGCTCCGGTTCCTACAAAGGACTTTTCCACTTCAGCTGCTTCTCTCCCTGACAGAGGAGCGCTGGCGCCTGGGGAAGCAGGTAGGGGTGGGAAGGGGGCGCCAGGGGTGTCCCATTGGTGGTGCAGGTGCAGCCGCAGGCAGAGGCGGGAGCAGGCCCGGGAGGGAGAGGCGGCCATGGGAGGTTCCTGGCCTGCCCAGCCAGGGTGGACAAGTCCTTCCTACAACTGTCTTTCACCCCCCAGCTTAGTGACCCACTTCAGCAGTGGACCCCCCAGGGCTGGCTCTTTGGCCCAGTGGTCAGCGTCCATGCTGGTTAGTTAGCGAGTGACTTGGTGAGTGGGGTGTTATTTAGTAAACCTGTGGCTGGTGGGAAGTGGGGAGCTTAACCTGGGGAAAGCATCTGACCATGTTGTTTTTTGTGCGTCTGTGCCCTGATGGTTAATTGGTGAAGGCTTTAAAAGAGTAGCAGACAATGCAGTATTTATGTATTTGTTATGTAGACTGGTGCTTTTTTTTTTTAACATGAAGAGAATTTTGTATTGAAAAACAGTTTCTGGCACTGGGAGACCCTGAGAAATATTCATCAAATGGGAAAACTGTTTCCCGTTACACACATATGCCTGTGTCCCAGGGTTCTGGGCATGGGGGGGGTGGTGGATTGTGTATGGCCCCCATGGGCCCTGCCCACTCACCTGTGCCCGTGGGTTTGGGCAGGGTCAGGAGTCCCCAGCTGAGACCCTTCAGAGCAGGGGATCCTGCGGGTTGAAGCCAGAGACCACACTGCCTCCATTCTCAGAGACTTGTAGGGAAAGAAAAAGGAAGCTGTGGATGCTGGGAGTGGAGGGTTCAAGGGCAGATGGGATTTCAGGAGCCCTGTGCCCTCCAATCCTCAGGCCAGGCCCAAGCCTTCCCCTACCCATGCCATAGGGATATGTGCTCCAAGCCGGTCCCCAGTCTCCACCTGTCTACACCACAGATATATGGGTTCCAGGCTGAACCCGGCATCCACCCATCTACACAGAGGGGATATGGGCTCTGAGACAGACCCCAGCCTCTACCCACCTACCCCACGGGTATATGGGCTCTGAGGCAGGCCCCAGGCCTCCACCCCTCTACACTTGGGAATATGGGCTCCAAGCTGGGCCCCAGCCTACATCCATCTACACTCTGGGGATATGGGCTCCAAGTTGGGCTCCAGATTCCACAGGTATAAATACTCCAACCTGGGCCCCATGTCTCCTCCTGTCTATAGCACAGTTATTTGGGTTGAGCCAGTCCCTAGCCTCTACCTGTCTACACCTCAAGTATATAGGCTCCAAGCCAGGCCCCAAGCCAAACCTGTCTACACTGTGGGATATGGGCTACAAGCTGGGCCCCAGCTTCTGTTTGTCTTCACTGTGGGGATATGGGCTTCAAGCTGGGCTGCAGGCTCCACATGTCTACACCACAGGTACATGGGATCCGAGGCGGTCCCTAGCCTCCACCTGTCTACACTGTGGGGATATGGGCTCTAGCCAGACCCCAGCCTCCACCTGTCTACCACTCATATATATGGGTTCCAAGCTCAGCCCCATGCCTCCACCTGTCTATACCATGTTGATATGGGATCCGCCCCAGCCCAGCCTATACCCATCTACACTGTGGGTATATGGGCTCTGAGCTGGGTCCTGGCCTCCAGCCATCTACCACACAGATATATAGGCTCCAAGCTGGGCCACACGCATCTTTCTGTCTATGTCAGTTATTTTGCCTCCAAGCCAGGTGCCAGCTTCCACCTGTCTATACCACATTTACACGGGCTCCAAGCAAGGCCCCAGGCCCCTACCCATCTACTTTATTGGAATTTGGGTTCCAAGCTAGGCCTGAGCCTCCACATGTCTATCTTTCAGGCATATAGCCTCTGAGTCACACCACAACCTCAACCTGTTTACTGCAAAGTATATGGGGTCTAAATGGAACCCCAAGCTCCTCATGTCTACACCACAGGTATATGGGCCCCAAGCTGGGTCCCATGTTCCCCTTGTCTACACTGAGCAGATATGGGCTCTGAGCCAGGACCAGCCTCTACTGTTGACACTGTTGTGATATGGGTCTGAGCTAGGCCCCCAGCCTCTACCCATCTAGAATGGATATGGGCTCTGAGCTGTTCCCCAGCCTATACCCATCTTCACTTTGGGGATATGGGCTCTGAGCTAAGCCCTATCCTCCACCAATCTACACCACAATTATTTGGCTGCAAGTCCTGTGCCAGCCTCTACCAGTGTATACTGTGGGGATTTGGGCTCAAGCCGGACCCCAGCCTCCACTGTCTACCCCACATTTATATTGGTTCTAAGCTGGGCCCCACACTTCCAACTGTCTATACTATGTGGATATGGGATCCAAGCCAGGCCCCAGCCTGTACCCGTTTTCACTGGGGGCATATGGGCTCTGAGCCAGTCCCCAGCCTCATCCTCTCTATCCCACAGGTATAAAGGTTCCAAGCTGGGCCCCAGTCTCCTCCAACTACATTGTGGGAATATGGGCTCCAAGCCGGGCCCCAGCCTGCCCTAGTCTACCCCACAGGTATATAGGCTCCAAGATGTTCTCAAGCCTCTACTCATCTGCATTTTGGAGATATGGGTTACAAACCAGGCCACAGCCTCCACTTGTCTACCCCACAGTTATATGGGCTCCAAGCTGGTCCCTATGCCTAGAACTGTCTACTCTGTGTGGTTATGGGCTCTGAGCCAGGCCCCAGCCTCCACCCTTCTACACTGTGGGAATATAGTTTATAAGCTGTGCCCAAGCCTCCACCCATCTACCCCACAGTCATATGGGCTATGAGTTGGGCCCAACATCCACCTGTCTACACCACAGTTATATGGGATCAAAGCTAGGTCACAGCATCCCCTGTCTAGACCACAGGTATATGGGCTCAACGATTGGCCCCAACCTACACTGGTCTACACTGGGGTGATATAGTCTCCAAGCCAGACTCTAGCCTCCAACAATCTATCCCACAGTTATATGGGCAATGAGCCAGGTCCCATGCCCCAAGCTGTCTACAGTGTGGGAGTATGGGCTCCAAGCCTGGGCCCAGCCTCCACATGTCTACATTGTGGGGATATTGGCTCAGAATGATGCCCCAGCCTCCACCTCTCTGCCCCACAGGTGTATGGGCTTCAAGCTGGGCTGCAGCATCCACCTATCTACACAACAGGTATATCCGGCCCAAACAAGGCCCCAGACTCCACATGTCTACCAGTTATATGGGCTTCAAGATGGGCCCCAGGCAACCTCTGACTACATGGGGATATGGGCTCTGAGCTGGGCCCAAGCCTCCACCCATCTACCCAACAGGTATAGGGGCTCCAAGCTGGGCCTCATGCCTCCACCTGTCTACACCACATTTATTTGTGCTCCAAGCTGCAAGACAGGCTCCAGCCTTGACCAGTCTACACTACAGGTAAACAGGCTCTGAGCCAGGCCCCAGCCTGCACATGTCTACACTGTGGGAATATGGGCTCTCAGCTGCTCCCCAGTCTCCGACCATGTACCCCAAGGTATGTGGGCTCCAAGGTAGGGCCCAGTCTCCATCACTCTACTCCACAGGTATATGGACTCTGAGCCAGGCCCCAGGCTCCACCTGTCAACCCTACAGGTATATGGGTTCTAAGCTGAAACTCAGCCTTTAGCCAGCTACATTCAGGGGATATAAGCTCTGAGCTGGGCCCAAGCCTCCACCTGTCTACCTCACAGGTATATGGACTCCAAGCTCGCACTAAGCCTCTACCTGTCTACACCACAGTTATTTGGTCTCCAGCATCTAGCTGTCTAACTCACAGTTATATGGGCTCCAAGCCAGACCCCATGCTTCCACCCATCTACACTGTGGGAATATGGGCTCCAAGCCAGGCCGCAGCCTCTGCCTGTCTACCCTACAGTACATGGGCTCCAAGCTGGATCCCAGCTTCCAATTGTCTACACCACATGTACATGGGCTCTGAGCAGGGCCCCAGCCTTCACCAGTCTTTACTGTAGGGATAAGTGCTACAAGCTGGACCCCAGCCTCTACCTGTCTACACCATAGGTATATGGGCTCCAAGTAAGCCCCAGCCTCCACTCATCTACCCAATAGGTATGAGCACCTAGCTGGGCCCCAGCATCCATCTGTCTACCCTGTGTGGATATGAGCTCTGAGTCATTTCTGAACCTCCACTCATCTATACTGCAGGGATATGAGCTAGAGCCAGGCCCCAGGTTCTACCTGTCTGCCCCACATGTATATGGGTTCCAAGCTGGGCTCCATGCCACTAAAAGTCTACACTGGGTGCATATGGGTTCTGATCTGGATACAAGCCTGCGCTCATTTATACTGTGAGAATATGAGCCCTGAACCGGGTTATACCACAGGTGTTTGGGCTCCAAGTTGGGCCCCAGCCTATACCCATGTACACTGCAGGAATATGGACTCTGATACATGACCCAGTCTCCACCTGTTTACCCCACAAGGATGTGGGTCTGAGCCGGGCCCTATCCTCCATCTGTCTACACTGTGAATATGTGAGCTCCAAACTGGGCCCCATACCTCCACCAATTTGCACTGTGGGGTTATGGGCTCTGAGCTGGGCCCCAGCCACAACTTCTCTACACTGTGGGAATATGGGATCCAAGCCTTGCCCCAGCCTCTTCCCATCTACACTGTGGGGATATTGGCTCAAGCAAGGACCTAGCCTCCACCTATCTACACTGTGTGAATATGGGATCTGAACCTAGCGCAGCCTGTACCTGTCTACACTGTGGAAATACGGACTTTGAGCTGGGTCCCAGTCTCCAGCCATTTACTGCACAGCTATATGGGCTCCAAGCTGGGCCAAACACATCCATCTGTCTATACCTCAGTTATTTGGGCACCAAGCCAGGCTCCAAGCTCTACCTGTCTACACCACAGTTATATGCATTCCAAGCTAGGCCACAGCCTCCACCTGTAAACTCTCCACCCATCTACCCTGTGGGATATGTGGTTCAAGTGAGCCCCAGACTCCACTAGTCTAAACTGTGAGGATAGGGGCTCCGAACTGGGCTGAAGCCTCCACTCTCTACCCCACAGGTATATGGGCTCCAAGTTCAGCTCCATCATCCACTCATCTACACCGTGGGATATGGGCACCAAGCTGAGCCCCAGCCTCCACCCATAAACACTGTGGATATGGTCCCTGAGACAGGCCACAGGCTATACCTGTCTAGCCCACAGAGATATGGTCTCCAAGATGAGATCCATGCCTCAACCCTTCTGTTCCAGTTTGCTAATGCTGCTAGAATGCAAAACACCAGAGATGGATTGGCTTTTATAAAAGGGAGATTATTTGGTTACACAGTTCCAGTCTTAAGGCCATAAAGTATCCAAGGTAACACATCAGCAATCGAGTACCTTCACTGGAGGATGGCCAATGGTGTCTGGAAAACCTCTGTTAGCTGGGAAGGCACGTGGCTGGTGTCTGCTCCAAAGTTCTGGTTTCAAAATGGCTTTCTCCCAGGACATTCCTCTCTAGGCTGCAGTTCCTCAAAAATGTCACTCTTAGTTGCACTTGGGATATTTTTCCTCTCTCAGCTTCTCTGGAGCAAGAGTTTGCTTTCAAAGTCCATCTTCAAACTGTCTCTCATCTGCAGCTCCTGTGCTTTCTTCAGTGTCCCTCTTGGCTGTAGCAAGCTTGCTCCTTCTGTCTGATCTTATATAGTGCTCCAGTAATTTAATTCAGACCCACCCTGAATGGGTGGGCCAACACCTCCATGGAAATTATCCAATCAGAGACATCACCCACAGTTGGGTGGGGCACATATCCATGGAAACACTCAAAGAATTGCAATCTAGTTAACACTGATAGGTCTGCCCACACAAGATTACACCAAAGATAATGGCTTTTTCTGGGGGACATAATACATTCAAACTGCCACACTTTCTGTGGGGAAATGGACTCTGAGACAGCACCCAGAATCTACCCATCTACACTGTGGGGATATGGACTCCAAGCTGGGCCCCTGCCTATACTCATCTACTCGATGGATGTATGGGCTCTGTGTCAGGTCCCAGCCTCCACCTGTCAACACCACAGTTATATGGGCTACAAGCTGAGCTCTATGCCTCCACCCATCTATACTATGGGAATGTGCAGTTCAAACCAGAACCCAGCCTTCACCTGTCTACACCACAGGTATATGGCTCTGAGCTGGGCCCTAGCCTCCAACTGTCTATATTTCAGGAATATGGGCTCTGGGCCATAACCCAGCCTCTACCTTTTTCCCAACAGGTATATGGGTCTGAACCAGGTCCCATTCTCCACTGTCTACACTGTGAGGATGTGAGCTCCAAGCTGGGCCCCATGCCTCCATGCATCTACACTGTGGGAATATGGGCTCTGAGCTGGGCCCTGACCTCCAGACATTTGACACACATATGGGCTCCAAGCTGGGCTGCACACATCTACCTGTCTACACCTTAGGAATTTGGGGTCCAAGTGAGGTTCCAGGCTCAACATGTCTACACCACAGTTATATGGGTTATGAGCCAGCCTCAGCCTCCACCTGTCTACATTGTAGGAATATGGGGTCCAAACCGGGCAACAGCATCCTCCTCTCTACCCCACAGGTAAATGGGCTTCAAGCCAGGCTCCACACCTCCAACTGTCTACACCAAAAGTATATGGGCTACAGTCTGGGCCCCAAGCCTCTTTCTGTCTTCACTGTGTGGATATGGGCTCCGAGCCAGACTCCACACCTCCACCTGTCTGCACCCTGGGGATATGAGTTCAGAGCAGGTCTCTAGCCTCTGCTTTTCTGCTCCATGGATGTATGGGCTTCAAGTTGAGCCCCAGTCTCCACCTGTTTACACTGTGGGGATATGGGCTCTGAGCCGGGACACAGCCTCCACTTGTCTGCCCCATAGTATATGGGCTCCAAGCTGGGGTCCAGCCTCCAACTGTCTACACCACAGGTTTATGGGCTCCACTCTGGGCCCCATGCCTACACCTGAGAAAACCACAGTTGTTTGGAAGTCAAGCCAGGCCCCAGGCTCCATACCATAAGTATATGGGTCACAAGCTGGACCCCAGCTTCCACTTGTCTATACCACAGGCTTAGGGGCTCCAAGCTGGTCCCAATCTTCCACCCGTTTACATGGTGGAGTTATGACCTCCAAGCCAGAACTTGCCTCCTCTTATCTACCTAACAGGTATATGGGCTCCAAGCTGGGACCCAGCCGACATCCGTCTACACTGTGGGGAAAGGGGTTCCAAGACTGGCCCCAGCCCCCACCCATCTAACCCAAAGATATACAGGCTCCAAGCTGGGCCCAGTCTCCACCTATATACACTGTAAGGATATAGACTCTGAGCCAGGCCCCAGCCTCCACCTGTCTACACTACACATATATGGGCTCTGAGTCAGCCCCCAGTTTCCACCCATCTACACTGTGGGGATATGGATTCTGAGCCCCAGCCTCCACTTATCTACCCACAGGTATAAGGATTTCAAGCTAGGCCCAGCCTCCAACTGTCTACACCACAGATACATGGGCTCCAAGCTGGGCGTGAGGATCCACCCATCTAAATTATGGAATATGTGCTCCAAGCCAGGCTTCAGCCTCCCCTGTCTATACCACAGGTATATGGACCCCAAGCTGAGCCCCAGCCTCCACCCATATATGTGTGGGGATAAGGGCACTGAGCCTGACCCTAGCCTCCACCAGTCTACATTGTAAGAATATGGGCTCTGAGTTGGGCCCAAGCCTCCACCTGTCTACAATCCAGGTATATGGATCCAAGTTGGGACCCAGCCTACATCAGCCTACACTGTGGGGATATGGGCTCCAACACAGGCCCTAGCCTCCACCTCCCTACCCCAGAGTTATATGGGCTCGAATCTGGGGCCCACACCTCCTACTCTCTACAGTGTGGGGATATGGGCTGTGAGCCGGGCCCTTGCTTATACCTGTCTACCCCACAGGTATATGGGCTTTAAGCTGAGACCCAGCCTTTATCTATCTACACTGCAGATATATGGGAACCAAGCTGGTCCCAGGCCTCCACCTGTCTATCCCATGGGTATATGGGCTCTTCACTTTGGCCCATGACTCCACCCATCTGCACTGTGGGGATATGGGCTTCGAGCCAGACCCCAGCCTCCACCCTTCTACATTGTGGGAATATGGGCTCCACGCTTGGCACTAGTCTCCACCTATCTATGCCACAGGTATATGGATCTAAGTTGGGCCCTAGCCTCCACCTGTATACATTGCAGGAATTTGGGGTACAAGCCGGGCCCAATCTTCTACCTGTCTACACTGTGGGGATATGATCCCTGAGCCAGACCCACCCTTCACCTCTCAACCCCAGCGGTATATGGGCTTCAAGCTGAGCTCCACACCTCCACATGTCTACACCACAGGCATATGGGCTCCAAGCTTGGTCCCATGCCACCACCCATCTACACTGTCAGGATATGGGCCTCCACCTGTATATACTGTGAGGATATGGGCTCCCAGCTGGGCTCTAGCCTTCACCTGTCTACCCCACAGGTATATGGACTCCAAGTTGGCCCCAGCCTCCACCTGTGTACACATGTCCACATGTCTACACCACAGGTATATGGGATCAAAGCTGGGCTACATGCCTCTAGACAGAGACACTGTGGGGATGTGGGGTCCAAGCCAGGCCCTAGACTCCATTTGTCTACACCATAGGTATATGGGCTCTAAGCTGGGCCCAACACTTCTCTCTGTCTACACTATGTGAATATTGGCCCCGAGCCGGTCCCCAGCCTCATCCTTTCTAACCCAGAGGTATATAGGCTCCATGCTGGGCCCCAGCCTCCACCATCTACATTGTGGGGATATGGGCTCTGAGCCAGGTCCCAGCTTCCACCAGTCTACCCCACAGGTATATGGTCTCCAAACTGGGCTCAAGCCTCAACTTGTCTACACTTTGAGTATATGGGCTCCAAGCCAGGATCCAGACTCCACCTGTCTATACCACATGTATACATGTGCCAAATTGAGCCCCAGGCTCCACCAGGCCACCACACAGGTATATGGGCTCCAAGCTTGGCACCACTCTCCACCTGTCTTCACCACAGTTATTTGTTCTCTAGCCAGGCCCCATCCTCCACCTGTCTACATCACAAGTATATGGGCTCCAAATGGGTGCCACGCCACCACCCATCTACACTGTGGGATATGGGCCCCAAGCTAGGTCCCAGCTTCCACACATCTACACTGTTGGGATAGCAGCTATGAGCCTGATCCCACATGCCCTGCTGTCTACATTGTGGTGATGTGGGCTCCTAGCTGGGCCCCAGCCTTGACATGTGTACACTGTGGGGATATGGGCTCCGTAACAGACCTCAGCCTCCACCTGTCTATACTCTGGGGATGTGGGCTCTGAGCCTGGCCCCAGCTTCCACCTGTCTACCCCAGAGGTATACGGGCTCCAAGATGTGCTCCAGCAACCACCCATCTTCACCACAGTTAAATGGGCTCCAAGCATGGTCCCACACATCCATCTATGAAACAGTCATCTGGGCTCTGAGCCAGGCCCTAGCTTACACCTGTCTATACCAAAGAAGTACGAGCTCTGAACCAGGCCCCACATCATGACCTGTCTACAATGTGGGGATATGGGCCCTGAACTGGGCCCCAGGCTACTCCTGTCTACCCCACATGTATATGGGCCAGATGTTGGGGCCCAGCCTCTGTGCATCTACATTGAGGGAAAATGGGCTCCAAACCAGGCCCCAACCTCTACCTGTCTACACTTCAGTTAAGTACTCCGAGTTGGGCCCCAGCTTCCACCTGTCTACACCACAGGTATATGGGCTGCAACATGGGCCCTACATCTCCATCTGTCTATACTGTGGGAATATGGGCTCTGATCTGGGACCCAGCCTCCACCTGTCTACCCCTCATGTAGGGGCCCCATGCCTCCACCTGACTATAACGTGTGGATATGGTATCGGACCTGACCGTAGCCTGTACTTGTCTACACTGTGAGAAGGTGAGCTGTGAACTGGGCCCCAGACTCTAGCCATTTGCCACACAGATATATGGGCTCCAAGCTGGGCCACATGAATCCACTTGTCTACACCACAGTTATTTGTACTCCAAGTCAGGCTCCAGGTTTGACCTGTCTAGACCACAGGCATATGGTCTCCTAACTGGGCCTAGCCTCCAACTGTCAACTCTACAGGTATATGGGCTCCAAGGTGGGCTCCAGCCCCAGTATCTACACTGATGGGATATGGGCTCCAAGCCATGCCCCAGCTTTCAGCCATCTTCATTGAGAGAACATGGGATTGGAGATGGGCACCAGCATCCAGATGTCTACACAAAAGTAATATGTGCTCCACACTGGGTCCCAGCCTTCACCTCTCTTCACTGTGGGGATAGGGGCTCTGAGCTGGACCCCAGCATCCACCTGTCTACCCCACATTTATATGGGCTCCAAGCTTGACAGACGCCTCCACCTGTCTACCCAACAGGTATATGGGCTCATAACTGGGCCCCAGACTCCACCATCTATGTTGCAGGAATATGGGCTCCTTGCCAGGCCCAGCCTCCATCCATCTTCCACAAAGGTATATGGGCTCTAAGCTCAGCCCCTGCATCCACCTGTCTACCACACAGATATATCAGCTGTGAGATTGGTCCCAGCCGCCAACTGTCCATCCAAGAGGGATACAGCCTCCAAGCTCTTCCCCAGCATGCACCCATATATACTGTGAGAATACAGGCTCTGAGCTGGGCCCCAGTGTCCAGCCAATATCCCACAGTTATTTAGGCTCCAAGACAAGTTTCAGTCTTAACTTGTCTACATCACATGATATAGGCCCTAATCTGGACCCAACCTACACTTGTATACACTGTGGGGATATGACTCCAATCTGGGCCCCAGCCACCACACACTTACCCCGCAGGTATATGTGTTCCAAGCTGGGACCCAGCCTCCTCCTGCCTACACCACATGTATATGGGCTCTAATCTGGGCTGGGCCTACACCTGTCCACACTGTGGGGATATGTGCTCCCTCCATAAATACTGTGGGGGTATGGGACACAAGCCGGGCCCAAGCCTCTGCCTGTCCTCCACACAGTACATGGGCTCCAAGTTGGATTCCAGCCTCCAAATGTCTGCACCACATGTATATGGGCTCCGAGCCAGGTACTAGCATCAACCCGTCTACATTGCAGGAATATAGGCACCGAGCAGGGCCCCAGCCTCCACCTGTATATCCTACAGTTATGTGGTCTTTGAGCCACACTACAGCCTCCACCTGTCTACGCCACAGATATATGTTCTCCAAGCTGGACTCCAGTCTATACTTTTCTACCCTGTGTGGATATGGCTCCCAGCCAGGTCCCAGCTTTTACCTGTCTATCCAACATGTGTATGGGTTGCAAGCGGGGCCCCAGGTTCCACTTGTCTTTCCCACAGGTATATGGTTCCGGGCTGGGCCCCAGCTTCCACTCATCTACCCACAGGTATAGGGGCTTCTTGCTTTGGCCCACGCCTCCACCCATCTACACTGTGTGGATATGGGCTCCAAGCCAGGTCACAGATTCCACTAGTCTACACTGCAAGAATATGGACTCCAAGCAAATGTATTAGTGTTGATTTGGTTGGAATCCTTTGATAGAGAGTTTCCATGGAGATGTGATTCAATCAACTGTGGGCAAGAACTTTGAGTGGATAATTTCCATGGAATTGTTACCCACCCATTCAGGGTTGGTCTTAATTGAATCACTGGACTCCTATAAAAAAAACTCACCAACAGAAGAAACTCAGAGAAGCTAGGAGTGACATTTTGGAGCTGCCACCAAGAGAGATACTTTGAAGAATGCACAGGAGCTGAGAGTGGAGCTGGAACACAACCTGGGATCAGCTGATACCAGCCACGTGCTTTCCCACCTAACAGGTTTTTCAGATGCCATTGGCCTTCCTTCCGTGAAGGTATACTCGTGTTGATGCCTTCATTTGGACATTTTCATGGCCTTCATACAGTAACTTTTTAACCAAATAAATGCCCTTTATAAAAGCCAATCCATTTCTGGTATTTTGCATAATGGCAGCATTAGCATACTGGATCAGGGTTCCAAACCACGCCCAGCCTACACACATCTACACTGTTGAGATATGGGCTCCAAGCCAAGCCCCAGCCTATACCAATAAGCACTGGTGATATGGTCTCCAAGCCAGGCCACAGCTACCTCCAGTCTACGCCACTGGTATATGGGCTCCTAGTTGACCCCCAGCATCCACCCATCTAAATTACAGGAATATGGGCTCTGAGCCATGCTTCAGTGTCCACCTGTCTACCCCACAGATATATGGGCTCCAAGCTGCACCCTAGCCTCCACCCATCTTACCTGTAGGGATAAGGGCTCTGAGTTGGGTCCCAGCCTCCATCTGTCTAGACTACAGGTATACTGATCCAAGCTGGGTCCCAGTCTATATCTGTAAACTGTGGAGATATGGGCTCTGAGCTGGACCCAGCACCCACCCATCTACCCCACAGATAAATGGGCTTTGAGCTGGGTCCTAGCCTCCACCTGTCTATACCACAGGTATATTGGATCCAAGATGGACCCAACACCTCCACCCATCTACACTTGAGGGATATGGGCTCCCAGCTGGGTCTTAACATCCACCTGTCTATATTGTAGGGATATGGGAACCAGGCCAGGCCCCACCTGCCACCTGTCTACCCCACAGGTATAGGTGCCAAGCAGGGACACAGGCCTCCACCCATCAACAATGTGGGGATATGGGCTATAAGCTGGGCACCAGCCTGCACATATCCATCCCACAAATACATTGGCTCCATTCTGTGCCCTAGCATCCACATATCTACACCACATGTATATGGGCTCCGAGACAGGCCCCAGCCTCCACCTGTCTACCACACAAGTATATTATGGCTCTGAGCTTGGCCCCAGCCTATATCTATCTACACTTCAGAGTATGGGCTCCAAGCCAGCGCCCAGCCACAACCCACCTTCCCCACAGTTATATGGGCTTCAACCTGGGCTCAGCCCATACTCGTCTAAAGTGTGGGGATACAGGCTCTGAGCTGAGCCCCAGCCTCCACCCATAAACACTGTGGGCATATGGGCTCCAAGCTGGGCCCCATGTCTCCAACAGTCTATACTACGGGGTGTGGACTCTGATCCATGCCCCAGCCTCCACCTGCTTACCCCAGAGATATATAGGCTCCAAGCTGTGCCCAGCCTCTACTTGTCTACACCACAGGTATATGGGCTAGAAGCTTGTCACCATGTCTCCACCCATCTAAACTGTGGAGATATGGACTCTGAGCCAGGCCCAAGCCTCCAGTTATCTGCCCCACACTTACACAATCTCCAAATTTGTCCCCAGGCCTCCTCCTGTCTATACAACCATTATTTTGGCTCTGAATTGAGTCCCAGACTCCACCCTTCAAGACTGCATATATATGAAGTCTGAACCAGGCCCCAGGCAGCACCTGACCACCCCACGTGTATATGGTCTCCGAGCTGGGCCTCAGACTCCACCTGTCTACACCACAGGTATATGTGCTTGAAGCTGAGTCCCAGCTGTGGGAATAGGGGATCCAAGCCAGGCCCAATTTGTACCTGTCCACACCACAGGTATATGGACTGCAAGCTGGGCCCCAGGACTACAACTTTCTACATTATGGGGACATGGGCTACAAGCTGGGCCCCACACCTCCACCTGTCTATACTGTTGGTATATGGGCTCAAAGATGGGCCCCAGACCCACCTGCAGTGAGTTGGTCACGGCTTTGGGCAGGGGCAGGACTCTGGGCTGAACCGCACCATGGTACTGGGAGTCCCCCTCCCTGCCCCATCCCAGAGCCCTCCGGGTCCCTGAGGAAACGTGGTGTTGGCAGCTCCCCAGGCTGCCCACAGTCACCTCAGGTAAGGCCCGAGTGCTGGTCACCACCCCCGACCCAGTGGCCACATCCAGGACAGACTGAGGGAGGCGGGGGCTGCACGGAGGGAGGATGGTGGTGGGGAAGGTCCCCTGGGCAGGGGATCAGCAGGGCACAAGCAGCGGGCTGGGGGATGGAGGGCGCTGACGTCAGGGGGGAGGGGAAGGTGACCTCACGGGGAGAGAAGGCGGTGATGTCACAAGAAGCAAGCTGAGTTCTGCCAGCTGATTGGTGGGTGGGTTTGGGGGCGGGGCCTGAATGTAAGGCAGTTGCCAGGGCCTGAGGCTGAGCAGAAAGGCTGAGTGAGCTGAGATGGCACCACTGCTACTGCTCCTGCTCCTTCTGGCCGAGCTGCTCAGGTCAGTGGAGGGGTCCTCCCTCACACACACACACACACACCCCATACCAGGAACCCCACCCAAACAATGGGGTCCCCCTGGGTGGCATCCCCCTTCACTCCCTGTTGTGGGCCAGGGAATCCATGGACCTGCACTTGATGCCCCATGTACCCCCTCCTGCCTGGGGAAACCCTGTTCCAACCATCCACCTTTGAGTCCCCGCTCATCCACCAACAGTTGTGGACCCACAGTCAATGTCCCTTTGTAGACCAACCAACTGCACAACTCCTGTCCCAGCTGTCCACCTTCAAGCCCACAATGATCCATCAGCAGAAAGGGACCCACACTCAGCCATCTTTGGACCATAACCCACCTGCAGAATGCCTGTCCCAACCGTCCAACTTCAAGCCCTCACTGATCAACCTGAAGCCGTGGAACAACACTCAATGCCCCTTGGGTGACTCTCACTGTGCACAAGTCCTGTCAGAACTGTCCGCCTTCAAGCCTCTGCCAATCCACCAGCAGCCACAGACCTGCACTTGGCAACCATTTTACCACCTGATGTCTGCCAAACCCCTGACCCAACAGTCCAACTTCAAGCCCCTGCTGATTCACCAGCAGTCATGGAACAACACATTTGGCCCCTTGGATGACCTCTGGTTTGCAAAACTCCTGTCAGAATTGTCTGAGTCTGGCCTTTCAATTGGATGTTCCATTCCAGCCTGAGCTAGTGGTCTGGATTTATCCTTCCTGGGTAGAATGGAGAGAAGACCCATGGGGGAGGATTAAGTTGTATTGGAGCCATCTCTGTGTTGTGACCACCATGAGAAGAAGAGTGAAGCCTGTGGACTCTGACCAAGGCAGCCAGGATCCAAATCCCAGATCTGCCCCTTCTCAACTGTGTGCCCTTGGCCAACTGACTTACTCTCTCTCTTTCTACACTTGTGCAATGGGATAATAATAATAAAACAATGAAATTTCTTCTGATGTGGTGCTGATTGAATGAATGTTTACGAAGTTTTTTGTACCTGGCTAGACACAGGGAAAGTGTGATCTAAGCGTTAAGTCTGTTTCCAGAGTCAAGTATCTCCTCCAAGAGGAAGCTTTGGCTCCTGGGTGAAGAGCCCTGTTGGAGTTTGTTGTTTTTCTAGCAAATGAATTTTTCAGGCTTCATTTGAAGGGGCAAAGGAGGAGTAAGGGGACAGGGTGGCCCACACACCCTGCATGGTGTCTCATGGCCTCCAGCTGGATGGATGTGGCCCAGGACACAGGTGTGGCAGTGAGCCAGAACCAAGGGAGCCCCTGGAGGCCTTTGAGGCAGAAATGGAAAATGCAGCTGGACTGAGCTCATGAGAGCTGCACTGAGGAGAGATCTGTCTGGACTGGCTCATGGCCCTGCCTGCCATGCTGGCTGCCTCAGCCTTGGTGGCAAGGACCTATGGTAGTCCTCCTCCTGCTGGACAGTGCTGTCTGCTGGTCCTCAGTGCCCCCTCCTTCCTTGACCCCTCCTTCACTACTCTGGTTCTTTGCTGGCTCCATGGTTTCCCCCTGCCCCCCAATGCTGCCTACCCAGGCTTCCATTTCAGCCCTCCCTCTCTGGGGTCTCCTTAGCAATTATTCAGATTTAAGGCTACATAAGGTTTACTCTGAGCATAGGGAAAATTGGAAACAAGTCACATGATCTAATTTTTACATCAAAGAGAAAATTGTGGTCCTCAAGCCACAGAACTGCAGGCTCTGGTCATGGAAAAGACCTTATGAGTCTCACCCCCCTGTCCCCGATGGTGTCTCCACCCACACAAACCCAGGCTGCTCACCACCTCCTTGCAAGATGGCATATTGGGCAACCATCTAAGAGCAGACATCTGCCTCCTACAACTTCTACCCAGTCATCTTTGTTCTGCCCACTTCATTCTGGGTCCACTCAAAATGAAGCTATATGTATACATTTTTATTAGAGAACTTAAAGGATATCAGAGAAATCATGCAGAAAATGTAGCGTTACCATACACTACTCCAGCAAGGTTTTCCCTATTATTCACACTTTGCGTTAGTGTGGTATATTTTCTACAATTGATGAAACAGTATCATTATAATTATACTGTCAACTATAGGCCATTGTTTACATTAGGGCTTACTGTTTGTTTTGTTCAGCCCTATGGCTTTTAAAACAATTTTATTCAATAACATGTCATTCCATCTTTATTTAAAGTATGCTTCATAACTTTGGTTGTTGAGTATTATGAATGAAAAATTGTGAAAGCTTGGGATAATCTTCTCCTCCTACAAAAGGAGCAACCAGGGCAAAATGGGTACCACCCACCCCAATTCCAACTTGGGAAGCTCTGACATCCTCCCCCTACTGGAGTCAAATTGTGGAGAGAGGGTGATTCCAGTGGTCATGTCACCTGGAAGCCCCAAAGGCCAGTCTCCCCTCCCCTGCATCAGCCAGGAGCAGGCCTGTGGCTCTCTCATCCTCTTGGCACTCAGGGACTGGGGCCCGAGCTGGTGCCTCCAGTAGAGCAAAGTTGTCTCATGGATTCTTCCTCCAGGCAGCAATTCCAGACCATTCCCAGGGCTGGCTCATTTCTTCCTCAGTGTTGCAAGACTCAGCAATCTTCAGATGAGATCCCCTTTGCATAGGTCAGACAAGGCCATATTTTCTGATCCACCTGAGGACCCCGAGTGAAACAGAACTCCTGAAAGGAGGACTTGCTCATGTCATTGCAGGACTATGTCCCACCATTCTCCCCCAGCATAGCTGGATCAGACATTTCAGTCTGAGTCTGTCTACACACAAGATGCTTCCCCATATGGCCTACATAACTGGTCCATGGGCAGGTGATTCCCAGCATCCCAGTCTCCCAGGACCCCTGCTTGGATGGGCCTCCCCAGCCTCTGTGAACCCCATGGCTCACCCAGCCCTCTCCATGCCAGTGAGTTTCTTTTCTCCTTCCCACACTGCTCACCCACAGTTTTCACATCCTCACTGCATGCTTCACTTTCATACCACCGACCCCCTGGGCCCAGCCTCTGCCATATCCTCTGCATCACAGGCCCTAGGATGGCCAGGCCCAGGTCAGTGCCCAAAAACATTTCCCACTCATAAATGCATCACCTTTTTTTGGGCCATATTTAAAACAACACTCAACCTTGACAGATTTCCTGTTCACTGGAGACTACAGTATTTGAATAGGGACACTTCTTCCCTGGGTTCTCCAAATATTTATTCCTAAATCTTTATCAGGTGCTGATGCATTAAGTGAGGGCTTGTTCCTGTGAATGGGGTCAGGCCTGGCACCTCTTTCCTGCACAGGCCTGCTCTGGGGGTGACAAACCACGTGTGGATTCCAAGCAGGGCAGGTCCATCTGCAGAGGCCACCCAGCTCCCAGCACAGGCTCAGAGCACAGCCTCCTCACCCCCCACTCAGCAAGTCACTGCCCAGGTGGAGGTGCACCCCCCCATACCCCAGACCACAGCTCTGCCTCCAGGCCCCACAAAGTCCTCATCCCTCATTCCCACATTCCCAGGCTGTTCTAGTTTGCTAATGCCGCCGAAATGCAAAACACCAGAAATGGATTGGCTTTTATAAAAGGGGGTTTATTTGGTTACACAGTTACAGTCTTAAGAACATAAAGTGTCCAAGGTAACACATCAGCAATCAGGTACCTTCACTGGTGGATAGCCAGTGGTGTCCGGAAAACCTCTGTTAGCTGGGAAGACACATGGCTGGCATCTGCTCCAAAGTTCTGGTTTCAAAATGGCTTTCTCCCAGGATGTCCATCTCTAGGCTGCAGTTCCTCAAAAATGTCACTCAGTTGCACTTGGGGTATTTGTCCTCTCTTAGATTCTCCTGAGCAAGAGTCTGCTTTCAATGGCTGTCTTCAAAATGTCTCTCATCTGCAGCTCCTGTGCTTTCTTCAAAGTGTCCCTCTTGGCTGTAGCTCCTCTCCGAAACATCACTCACAGCTGCACTGGGTTGCCTCTGTTCGTCAGCTCATTTATATGTCTCCACTGATCAAGGCCCACCCTAAATGGGTGGGGTCACGCCTCCCTGGAAATATCTCATCAGAGTCATCACCCACAGCTGGGTGGGGCGCATCTCCAAAGAAACACTCAAGGAAATCCAATCAAAACTGATAACATCTGCCCACACAAGACTACATCAAAGATAATGGCATTTGGGGGACACAATGCACTCAAACTGGCACACAGACCCTACTGCCCTTGCCCCCAAGCCCACTCACAGCATCTCCCACCTCACCTGGGCCACCTGTTCATGGAAATCAAAGGATCTGTGGGAACCACCCAAGGGAGCCAGTTCCCTGTTCCTGACAGAGGAAGAGAGAAACTGTAGATATGATGACCTGGACAAGGGAACCCGCCCCACAGAGCAGATGCTGTCTGGTGTGCACAGCTGCAAAGGCTGCTGGACGGGCCGCTCACACCTCACGGTGTGAATGCACAACTAGATGATGGTGCTGTGCACAGCTGACTGTACACTGTGGATGATTGTATGGTATGTGACTATGTCTCAAAAAAACTTAATTTTTTAAAAAAAAGCTGAAAAAAGATTAGACTTCATTTAGAGATATGAACAAAATGGATTTGGTTGGGACTAAGGCTAATCAGACTAAAGGGTAAAGGATGGTATTGTCTTTTAAAACTTTAACTTCTATGTGAGAACAAAGGAACAGATATATATTTGGTGCAAAATCCCTATTTTCTTTAGCACATTTTATTATTTAACTTGTATGGTCAGTTTACTCAAACACCATAAGTGTATGGAACCTTGAATAGGGGATGAGATTTGTTTGGTTTTTACATGTTTGTCTGAAGCCCTGATGCATCCCAGAGTGATTTGGGCAGAGAATAAAAAGCATTTGCAAAGCCCCCTGGAGGGTCTGGGGTAGAATGTGGTCTGCTGGGAGAATATTATGTCCCCCAGAAAAAGCCATATTATTTGATGCAATCTTGTGGGGGCAGACATATTACTGTAAGTTGGGGCTTTTGGATTAGGCTGTTTCCATGAAGATGTGACCCACCCAACTGTAGGTGATAACTCTGATTAGATAATTTCCATGCAGTCGAGGCCCTGCACATTCAGCGAGGGCCCTGATTAGTTTACTAGAGCCCCATATAAGTGCTCAGGCAGAAGGAGCTCAGAGCTTCAGCCAAGAGAGTACAAATGAGAGTGACATTTGAAAAGGAGCTGCAGCAAAGAGAGGACAAAATGCCCCAAGGGCAACATTTTGAAGAATGTACAGGAGCTGAGAGAAGAGCTGTAACACAACCCAGAATCAGCAAATGACAGCCATGTGCCTTCCCAGCTAACAGATGTTTTCTGCATACCAATGGTCTTTCTCCAGTGAAGGTATCCTATTGTTGTTGCCTTACCTTGGACACTTCATGGCCTTAAAACTATAACAGAGTAACCAAATGAACCCCCTTTGTAAAAGCCAATCCATTGTTGGTATTTTTTATAATGGCAGCATTAGCAAACTGAACACGTGGTAATATAAAACTTCCCTACTAATAATTTTTTAATAATTCATGATATTCTTGGAAGCATTGGGGGCTACCAGTTTAGTAGGCTGAGCCCTGGATTTTTGGACTTGCCCTGATGAATCTTATTACTTCAAAGAAGAGGCTAATCTGACTTACAATTATGCCTAAATGTCACCCCCAGAGGACCTCTTATTTCTCAGATCTGGGCTCTCTCTCTAAGCCAACTCTACAGGTAAACTGACAGCCCCCCCACACACACATGGGACATGAGTCCCAGGTGTCTAAATCTCCCTGGTATCATGGGACATGACTCCTGGGGATGAGCCTGGCCCTGGCATCATGGGATTCAGAAAGCCTTATGAACAAAAGGGGGAAGAGAAATGAAACAAAATAAAGTTCCAATGGCTGAAAGATTTTAAAAGGAATTGAGAGGTCATTCTGGAGGTTATTCTTATGAATTATATAGATATCCCTTCTTAGTTTTTAATGTAATAGAATAGTTAGAAGGAAATACTTAAAACTGTTGAACAGCAATCCAGTATCCTTGATTCTTGAACATGGTTGAATAACTGTGTAGCTTACATGAAGTGCCCAATGTGATCATGAAAACCTTGTGGCTCACGCTCCCTTTACTCAGTGTATGGACAGAGGAGTAGAAGAATAGGGACAAAAAGTAAATGAATAATGGGGGGAGGAAGGGTATGAAATGTTTGGGTGTTCTTTTTCACTTTTATTCTTATTTTTATTTTTGTTGTAATTAAAATGTTCAAAAACTGACTGTGGTGATGAATGCACAAGTATGTGATGACGCTGTGAACAATCGATTGTACAGTTCAGATGATTGTATGATTCATGAATATATCTCAATAAAATTGCATTTAAAAAAGAAAAACAGAAGTAGCCCAAAGTTTTCCTCATATTCCCTTCCAATCACCTTCCCCTTAAGTAACCACCTATTCTAATCTCTACTCCTGTTCTAGTTTGCTAATGCTGCTGGGATGCAAAACACCAGAAATGGATTGGCTTTTACAAAAGGGGATTTATTTGGTTATACAGTAACAGTCTTGAGGCCATACAGTGTCCAAGATAACACATCAGCAATCGGGTACCTTCACTGGAGGATGGCCAATGGTGTCCAGAAAACCTCTGTTAGCTGGGAAGGCACGTGGCTGGCATCTGCTCTAAAGTTCTGTGTTCAAAATGACTCTCTCAGAATGTTCCTCTCTAGGCTGCAGTTCCGCAAAAATGTCACTCTCAGTTGCTCTTGGGGTGTTTGTTCTCTCTTAGCTTCTCCGGAGCAAAACTCTGCTTTCAATGGCCATCTTCAAACTATCCCTCATATGCAGCTACCCTTTCAGCTTCTGTGCATTCTGCAAAGTGTCCCTCTTGGCTGTAGCAAGCTCACTCCTTCTGTCTGAGCTTATATAGTGCTCTAGTAAACTAATCAAGGCCTATGCTGAACGGGTGGGGCTACACTTCCAGGGAAACTATCCAATCAGAGTTATCACCCACAGCTGGATGGGGCACATTTCCATGGAAACAAACTAATCCAAACATTCCACCTTAATCCCCACTGATATGTGAGCCCCCACAAGTTTGCATCAAAGAACATGGTTTTTGGGGGGACATAATACATCCAAACCAGCACAATTCCCATGGGTTAGTTTTGTGTGCTTTTTAGCTTTAAATAAATGGAATCACACAGCATCTTTTTGCTTTGCCTTCTTTTAAATAATGTCTGCAGATGCATCCTGGATGTGTGTCACAGTGATGCATTCCTTTTCATGGTCTGGTGGATTTCTAGTAATTGAATATGGCAGTTTTATGTGCCCATTTTACTGTTGATGGACTTTTAGGCTGACTCTGGCTGTTTTTAATGAAGCTGCTATGAACAATCTTGTGCACCTCTCAGTCGGCTCATGGACTCACTTTTTCTTGGGTATATACAGCTATGAGAAGAAGTTCTGGAGCTGCAGATAAAGTGCAGAAGATATAAAATATTTTTTTCAAAAGTAATAGAAACAATGTATATTCCCACCAGGCATACTGAGAGTTCTACTGATACAAATCCTTTCCAAAACTTGGTACTAATATCCACTTGAGGTTGTAGTGGTATTTCATTTAGTGCCTGTTTAAATCATGATATATATATATTTTTAATTCTGTTGTCAGTTGGGAGGGGGCTGAGGGCAATGCTGGGGCACTGAAGTGTCCCGTGTCTTGATCTGGTGGTGGTTTAATGCATATGTTTATGTACGTTATGGTTGATGCTTTGTGTATCTTTTTAAGAAATTTAAGATATTCCAGCTATGTTTTCTTCTATAAGTTTTACTACCTAACTTTTTACATTTAGGTTTATGATCTATCTCAAATTGATTTTTGCTTAAGGTGTGAGAAATTAAGACATCAAGTTTAATATGTACCCATATGCACATCCAAATTCACCAGCACCATTTCCTTAGAAGGCCACTTTTCCCCCCAATGTATTGCAGAAAACCTTTGTGTGAATCAGGTACCTGACTATATATGTATTTCTGGGTTTTATTCCATTCTGTGTGTCCAATTCTCTCTCTTTTTGCTAATTGTACCTATCTTAATTATTGAAGCTTTATATAAGTCTGTGTATCTGGGAGTTTAAGTGCTGCAGCTTTGATCTTAAATTTTCTTGGCTATTGCAGATGCTTTGTTGACCTGAAGTGGTTATAGCAGACATTTGCATCATGTTCTTAAAATTATGTTTGATAGTTCACCATTAATTATGATACTAGCTGTGGAGCTTTTTGCAGCTACCCATGACAGTAGTGGAATTGAACTAGAAATCAATAATATATAATTAAAAGAAAAGCAAACAATAGTTTTGAAATATTTAGCAATACATTTTTAAACAGAGCTGGGAATGGGTGAGGCAAGCAATGGGCCTAAGGTGCAAAGTGCCATTTGTCCCTGCACTTTCACAGACCTGAGAAGGAGTGGCTCCTTCTTTTTGTGCTTGAGGCTCCTTGTTATCCCCATTCTAGCCCTGCACCTGGTGCTGAATAATCTGAAGGTACATATTTTGGAAATGAAAATATTTATGGGAATGAATGAAAGCATTTTTTGGAAATTTATATCTTTAAATGCATATATTTGAAAAGAAGAAAGTTCAAAAAATCAAATCACTGCTCTCCAGAAAAATTTTTAAGATGATGGAAATGTTCTGTATTTGCAGTATCCAATATAATAGCCACTAAACACACATGACTTGATCTCTTGTTCTGTGGCTAGTGTGATTGATGTATTGAATTTGTGATTTAACTTTGATCTTCCTTACCAAAGAACCCCAAATAACTTATGTAGATACACTTCCCCAATAAGGTGGAATTTAACTCCCTTCCTCCCCCACTTCCAACCCCCCTCCATTATCGGAGAGTAGTTTAGACTTAGTAACTTGCTTCCATGAACAATGTATGAAAAGAGGAAAATACCTTTACAGTGGAGGTAAAGTTATTGTCACATAATCCTTGGCCAGTTGTTCAAGGCTAACTCCCCAGTGAAAAGTCAGGTTGAGAGCAGGTATCCCTGCTGTGAAGTGATGAGAAGAGCTGTCACTTTTGTGGTATTCCTAAAAACCCATAACCCCTGCGTGATGGTGAGAAAAACAGCAGACAAACCCAAATTGAGGGACAGTCTACAAAACACTTGGCCATTAGTTACTCTTTAAAATTGCCAAGGTTGTGAAAAACAAGTAGAGTCTGAGAAACTGTCACACACTAGAGTAAGCTAAGGGATGTGATGACTAAATGTGCTGTGGTATCCTGGATGGAATTCCAGAACAGACAAAGGACACTAATGGAAAATCCAGTGAAATCCAAATAAAGACTAGAGTTTATTTAATGGTAAGATACAAACAGTGCAGTTATTGTTAGGCCTAAGGATGACAGTTCACATATATAAATTTTACACATTGCACATATCTTTAAATCTATGATGTCTTAATTTTAACTATGAACAGAAATCTTTAAGTGCAAATTATCAATCATATTTAGATTGTATGATCTTGATACTGTTAGAGAAGGTGAGTTTACTGAAGATGCATCAACATGCAACTGGAGGAAAAATAAATCTTTCCAAGACCGGTTCAGAGTGAGAAGAGTTGTCTGGGCTTTTATAACCCAAAACAGACAAAGAAATGGTCAGAATCCAGAAAAAAAGCAGAAGGAGCATGTCCATGTGATGGGGTTGACACCTTTATAGTTCTAGGGACCACAGAAACGGGTCTCACCAATATCTCCGATGGGGAGAGAGCATGCAGGTGCAGTACCAGGAGCCTGGTTTAAATATGCAAGCACTTCAATTAAAACAGAGGTCTAATTTATTTTTCTTTATATTTTTACTAGGGTTATATTAAATAATGGGTAGAACATAATTTATATGCTTGCCTTGCCTCTTTTTAAAAGTCTTTCTTTGTTATTGTTGAAGATGAAGCCCTGACTTGTAGCTAACTGCAAGCACTTTCAGAGAAGCATCAGAGTAAAACAATGCAACTGACAAGGGAAGTTGGCTGTTTCTGTGACATATAACATTTTAAAAAATAACTTGCTTCCATACTGTTGTGTAATATTATGCAGATCAGTAACCAAAAGAAGGTTAGAAAAATATTAATTTTTGTAATATTGTCTAAGCATTTCTTATGCTATTTAAAACATTAACCATTTTTAGCACTTCATTTTTTTTTCAAGGTGAAACAACAAATTCTTTGCAACTGTTGGGAATAAAAACATATGTTTTAGGGCTTGACCTTGAGAAAGCAAAATGTTAAAAAAGTTGTTAGGATTGAATCTGACCATAATACCACAAATTTAGAAGTTGATAAAGGAATTGCTTTTTAAAAAATCCCACATTTTTTGAAAATAATAAAATATTACCACATAACCCTTGCAATAAAAGAGAATCACTAGGCAAATTAGGGAATACATGAAATTGAATGATAATGAACATATTACAGTCAAAGGTTGTGAGACAAAACTAAATGAGTAGTTAAAGCCAAATTTGTAGCATTAAACATATGGGAGAAGGTTGTAAACAATGAGCTAGACTTGTTTCCAAAAAGTTGCGAAGAGTAGCAACAGAGCAAACCCACAGGGTGAAGAATGAAGAAATTATAAAGAATGGGAAAAATATAAATGAAATAAAGAAGAGAATAGCTTTACAGAAGATTACCAAAATAAAAAGCTGGTTCTTCAGAAGATTATTAATTTAAACAAACTTCTGGCTGAACTGGTCAATAAATTAAAGAAGAAAAAGTACAAGTAAACAAACGACCTGCAAACCTTTTCTATAAATAGCCAGGTAGTAAGTATTTTAGGCTTTGAGAGCAGTGAGCCCAGTTTCTGTTGCAATTAATCCACTCTGCTGATGCAGCAGGAAAGCAGCCAGAGACAATACAGCAGGGAACCGACAGGTCTGTGTTCCAACAAAAAAAGTTACTTATGGATACAAATGTGAATTTCACGTAAAGCTCACATCACCAAAATAACATTCTCCGTTTAACCTCCTTTCCCAACCACTTAAAATTGTAACCACCATTCTTAGCTAGCTGCAAGCTGTGCAAAACCAGGTGGCGAGCTGGATTGGATTCAGCCCCAGATGCAATCTCAGGGGAGGGGGTGTCAAGGCCCAGTTGCATTGTCAAGCTCCATAACCATGGAGCATGCACTAGTGCTTTTATGGAAAAGGTGACACACCTGAGGTTATGAGTCCTGGATTCTAGAAGGAGAAACATATTCCTGGAGGGACCGAACCTCTGCTACCCAAGCCCTTCCAGAGACCTCGGGTCTTTGCTGCTCTCTCTGCTCCCCGCAGCCAGACTGTGCAGCACCAGTTCACCGCTAGGGGAACCAGAGAGCGCACATGGGCCTGACCAGCAGCCGGCCTCAGGAAGGGAACTGGAAGCCAAGCAGAGGTCCCAGTGGGTGCGCAGAGGGGACTACAGCGGCCAAGGCCTGAGGAGGCTTCCTTGTGGTGGGCTCCGCCTGGGGCGCGCCTTGGGCCTGGTGCCTTGGCCGAAAGGAAAGGAGCACACAACCTGAGTCACTTTCCAATTGGACGTTATTTTTCACTTGCTGAAATGTCCTCCACCTTGGGAATCACTCACGCCAAGCAAGGGGAGCTGGCTCTTGGCTGTCCTGGGGGCTGCTGGTCAGCAGACAGCCCTTCCCTCTGAGAGTCTCTTCTCCCTCTCCGCCCTAAGCGAGTGCATGGACGCACAGACAGACAGTACCACCCCCAAACCTTAGGGGCACATCAGGAGCAGGACCAGCCTTGGCCTAATCCTACTTTTTATTAATTACCTCTGCCTTCGGGAGAGTGATCTGCACTTGGGCTTGAAGCTCTGAGGCAGGCCTGGGGCGGGGAATGTGGTAAGAAGACACACTTCCTAAACTAAAGAAAGGGCAGAATGGAAGTGTGGGCTCCCACCGCTGGCCAGGCCAGGAAGTCCGACTAAGCCAGCAGAGGCTCCCCATCCAACGGGGTGCTTGGGTTTGGGGACAGGGCCCTCACTTCTCTCGGGTACGCCAGTACCCCGCTTGGCCCCGGGAGGCAGAGTGTCCTAGGCATCTCTGGCCCCAGGGGGACTCGCCTCGCAGGGAGCTGATCCCGGAGGGGCGGAGAAAGGAAGGGGGCGGTGAAGGGAAGAGGGCGGTGCGGGGACCCGGGAGCTGCGCCTTTAAGGCCTGCCTCTAGAGCAGGGAACGCAGGGGCCGGGCGCGGGGCGGGGTCTCGGCGGGGCGGCCGCGGGGCTTCACCTGCCGCTGGGATCCCGCGGAACCGAGGCGCGGGCCGCTGCGAGGTTGACAGACGCACCGGCCAGAGGGTGCGCGCCGCCGTACCCACTTCGCCTGGTTCCGGGGAGCCCGGGCGGCGAGGGCGGCGGACGCAGCCAGGCTGGAGGTTCCGGGCAGGCGCGGGGGAGCGGTGGCGGCGGCGAGCGGACTCCGGACACCGGGCAGGCGTCTGGGCACGGCGCGGCGGGGAAGATGACCGCGGGCTCCTGCTCGCTCCTCCTGCTGCTCTCGCTCTCCGGCTCGCTCCAGGTAAGTTGCCGACCCCCACGCCGGCCTCTTGGGAGTCCGGGGCAACTAGGGGCCGGCCCCGGAGGTAGAGGGGCGCGCACACGCCGAGCGGGGCTCTTCTGAGCTTCCCTGGACGTGCCAGTGACCCCGCCGCGCGCTCCGTGGCACCCAGCCCGGCACCCGCGTTCCTCGAAGCCGCCTGCGGTCGGCAGGAGTGGGAAGGCGCCGGGGCGGCGTGGAGCGGCGAAGCGGGGCGAGAGTGTGGGCGGGTGGCCGGGATACCGTCACTGCCCGCAGCGGGACCCGCCGAGCATCCCTCGCCGCCTGGTGCCCGCTACCCGGAGTTTGCTTCGTCCGCGCCGGGACAGGCTGCCCGCTGGCGGAGCCGGCGCACCCTCTACTTCCCCGGAGCTGCGCGCCTCCGGAGTTAGCGCGCCAGCCGGGCTCAGGGCTCAGGGCTAGGGCATCCTGGCGGGGGCGGCCGGGGTACAGGGGCCGTCAGGTCCGGCCGCCTCTGCGCTGGGGCTGGGGATCCTCTGCCCAGAGTCGCCCCGCTCTTCCGGGTGGCGGCCAAGACCGTTTCTGCGACTGGCTGCAGCAGGAGTCCTGGCAGGCCCCGCAGGGCTGGGAGCAGGGCGGGGTGGTCGTGTTCCGGCCCCGTGCGGGAGAGAAATGCGCCCTGGGATCGCAGGGCTCCCGCTTTCTTCTTGGAGAGCCGCGCCGGCCCTCTGCCCAGCTTGTTCTCTGCATTTCGCGGGGTGCAGGGCCTGAGGGGGGGGTGGGCGTGCCGAGAAGCTGAGGGTGGGGGGTGGGGAAACTTTAAAGTGCAAAGTATCAATCATATTTAGCTTGTGTGATCTGACCATATTACCACAAAATTAGAAATTGATAAAGTAATAGTTTTAAAAAATCCCACATATTTTGGAAAATAAAATATTACCACATAACCCTTCCAATAAAAGAGAATCACTAGAGGAATTATGGAATAAATGTAATTGAATGATAATGGACATATTACACTCAAAATTGTGAGCCAAAGCTTAATCAGTACTTAAAGGGAAATCTATAGCATTAAACACATCGGGGAGGTGGCGGTTATAAACAGTGATCCAGGCTTCTTTCTTAAAAGTTGCAAAGAGTAGCAACTGAGCAAGCCCACAGGGGTCAAGAAGGAAGAAATTATAAAGAATGGGGAAAATATAAATGAAATAGAGAAGACAATAGCTTTACAGATTAACAAAATAAAAAGCAGGTTTTTTCACAAGATTATTAACATAAACTTTTGGGAGGATTGGTCAATCAATTAAAGAAGAAAAAGTTCAAGTAAACCAACGACCTGCAAACGTTCCCTATAAAGAGCCAGGTAGTAAATGTTTTAGGCTTTGAGGGCAGTAAAGGGCAGTCTCTGTTGCAATTAATCAACTCTGATGTTGTTGGAGGAAAGCAGCCAGAGACAATACCCAAGGGAATGGACTTGTTTGTGTTCCAATAAAATTGTTATCTATGGACACAAATGTGAATTTCATGTAAATTTCTCGTCAACAAAATAACGTTCTTTTAACCTCCTCCCGCAATCACTTAAAATTGTATGCATCATTATTAAATAGCTGCAAGTGCAAAACCAGGCAGGGGGCTAGATTGGATCGCCCCTAGTTGCAACTTCCAGGAAGGGGGCATCAAGGCCCAGCTGCACTTTCAAGGTCCATAACCATGGAGGACACGCTACTGCTTTTATGGAAAAGGTGACACACCTGAGGATTATGAGAGCTGGATGCTAGGAAGGGAAATGTATTCCCCGAGGGACTGAACCTTGGTAACCCAGGCCCTTGTAGGGACACCAGGTCTTTGCCGCTAACTGCACTCCCTGAAGCCAGACTGCAGCAGCACCAGGTCGCCGCTAGGGGCGCCGGAGCGCGCACATGCGCCCGACCCGCGCCTGACCTCGCGCCAGGACCTGGCAGCCAATCAGAGGTCGCAGCGGGCTCTTGTGCGGAGGCGACGTCGGTGCCTGAGGCTGAGGCGGCTTCCTTGTCGCGGGCTTCGCCTGGGGCGCGCCTTGGGCCTGGTGCGTTTCCCGCAGCTCTAGGACTGACATGGACGCCACCGGTAAGGACTCCGGCTTGGGGTGTGCGGCACCTAGAATGGGCCCAAGCGTTCCCTTCGGGGAGGCAGGAAGGATTCGGTGACTGAGGCCCCGCGGGTCTTGATGGTGTTCCTGGTCCTTTGTGGCCTGAGGGGTCTGTCCCCGCCATGGTATTCCGAAGGGACTGTCTGGTGATCCCCGGTGGGTCCCTTTCGCCTTTCCTCCTGTCCCCTCATTCCCCTCCCTCTGCCGCCCTGAGGGCCTGGCCTCCCGCCCCCTCCCCTCCCCCTCCCGCGGCTTCCCCTCCCCCCGCGGTCCCCACCTGCGCTCCTGGGGAAGGGGCCCCACCAGGCCCTCAGCGCCCTCCCTCCCGTCGGACCCCCTTGTGGTGCCTCTCTCTCCCTCCCTCTCTCTCCCTCTCCCTCTCTCTCTCTCTCTCTCTCTCTCCCCCTCTCCCCCTCCCTCCCCCGCTCTCTCCCTGTTAGAACAACTCAGCAAAATAAAATTCGGGTTTATTGTTGGACAACATTGATTCATACATCAAACAGGCCACAAATAAGTAAATAAACATCAACTTTACAAATAAAAATTTAAAAGGGAAAAAAGAAATCTTTATCTTTGGCCTTTTTAACCATCTCATGCAAACCAACTGCTTATACATACACAAAAATGTTAGTGGAATACTCGGAATAAGATTGATTTTTGTTGTTTTTGCTGGTTTTTAGAAGGTTTTTTTTTTTCCTTTTAGAGGATAGTAGACATGGTCAAACTATGAATAAGGTCAGAAGTAGAACAGAATGCTCATCAGAGATCATTAAAAATGGCTGACTCCTAACAATATGTACAAAAATATAAAACAGAAATAAAAAATACAAACACATTTTCCTTTTTAAAGTACTTTTAAGAAAAAAAGCTGGGCCTTGGAAGTTTCGGTTATTTTTCCCTCCCATGTTGCAAATCCGCGCTGTGGTCCTGGCTGGGGGGTGGAGAGCGCGTGTCTCCTGCGGGGGGCGCTGCCCGCGGTGGGTGGGGGCGGCCTCTCCCCTTGGAGGGGAGCACGTGTAGATCCCGAGACCGGAAGTGGGGGGTGAATAGGTCACGGCGGACTAATTATATTTTTTAAGTTTAATGTTAACTTGTTTGCTGTCTAGTCAACCTCATCGGTCTGTTGCTTCTCGGTGTCCACATCCTCCTCCTCCTCATCTTCAGCTGCCCACTTGCCCGTAGCAGCCTCAGCCTCCTCATCTTCATCTCCACCCTATTCCTCACCATCTCTTTCTACCTCCTCTTCCTCTTCCTCCCCACCTTCTTCCTCTTCTTCATCCACCTCATTGTCAGCCTCCTGTTCCCCATTTTCTTTGTTAGCGTTCCCATTAGCAGGTGCATCTCTTCCGTTCTCTGTCTCCTCCACAACTTCCTCCTTCTCCTTTAAGTCCTTGGTGGTGATATGGGAGCTGGTATCCACGGCTGTGTCTGACATGCTGGGGCACACTGGTGATCTGATCTAACGGATTAGAAAGAAAGCAAGTGTTCGGGGCTCTGGCGATAAAACTGCTCGGTCCGCGGTGGCGGCAGCGCACAGTGGAGGTGGTTGCGGGAGCGGGGAGCCGCCTGGGGAACAATGCAGAGATGGCTTTTCTGAGCAGCCCGTGGGCCCTTCGTTGTCTCTTGAGGGGCTTAATGCATTTAAAAATCGTAAGTCGCTTTTATAACCCCGCCCCCGTCTCCACTTCGCACAACCTTCCGGCCCAGACTGTTTAATGTTTTTTTTTGTTTGTTTTTTTTGTTTTTTACCATTTATTTTATCTTTGTTTTTATTGTGGGTAACATTGTGGTAACATATATACAATGTAGTATTTCCCATCTTAACCACTATCATGTATAAAATTCAGTGATATTAATTACATTCACAGTATTGGGCTACCAACACCACTATCCATTACCACTATGCATTACCAAACTTTTTCATTACCCCAAACAGAACCTCCATGACCATCAAGCATTAAGTCCCAATTCCCAACCCAGCCCACAGTCGCTGATAACGTATAATCCAGTCTCTGTTTCTGTGTATTTGCTTATTCTAGGTATTTCAAGTAAGTGAAATAATACAATATTGGTCCTTTTGTGTCTGGCTTATTTTACTCAACATGCTATCTTGATGGTTAATCCATGTTGTAGTAGGTCTCAATACTTCATTCCTTTTTATGGCTGAATAATATTCTATTGTATGTATATACCACATTTAGTTTACTCATCAGTTGATCAACACACAGATTGCTCCTACCTTTTCCTACCTTTTTTTTCTCTTTTAATTCAATTTTATTGAGACATAGCCACACACCATGCAATCCAAATACAACCAATGGCTCACAGTGTTATCCCATAGTTGTGCATTCATCACCACAATCAAAATTTGGAAATTTTCACTACTCCAGGAAAATAAGAAAAGAAAAGAAAAAATAGGAAATCCAGAACATCTCCTACCCCTGTCCCCCCCATTGTTGATCCCTAGCATTAAGGTGGTAGATTTGTTAGTGTTGAGGAAATTCTATTACAATATTACTGTTAACTGTAGTCCATAGTTTGCAATAGGTGCATTTTCCCCCATATACCACTCTTACTAACTCCTTGTAATAGTTCTGTACATTTTGTCTACTTCATGAAGGAAAATTTCTAATATTTGTACTATTAATTGCAGTCATTGTTCACATTGTCCAAAAACTTAAGATTTACTGAGTTATGCAGTCATGTTTTAACCTCGGAATTTCCTTCTGTTGATATAAATGACTCTAAACTTCCCGTATCAACCACATTCATACCCAATTCAGCACTGCTGATTATACTCAAAATAATGTGCTCACATCGGCTCTGTGCATTTCCAAACAATTAAATTTAACCTAGTTAAAAACTGTACATTTTAGCAACTGCTCTTCATTTTCTAGCCTTATTCTATCTCTTGCCAATGTATATTCTAGATTCTGTGTCCATGAGTTTGCATAGTATAATTAGTTCATATTAGTGAGATTGTACAATATTTGTCCTTTCGTGTCTGACTTATTTCACTTAAAATAATGCCTTCAAGCTTAATCCATGTTGTCACAGGCTTCAAGATTTCATTCCTTCTCAGTGCTGAATAATATTCCACCATATGTATATATCACATTTTGTTTATCCATCAGCTGATGGACACTTGGATTGTTTCCATCTTTGTGGATTGCAAATAGTGCTGCTATCATCATCAGTGTGCAGATGTCTGTTCACGTCCCGGCTTTCAGTTCTTCTGGGTGTATACTGAGTAGCGAGATTGCCAGATCATAGGGCAACTCTATACTTAGCTTTCTGAGGAACCACCAACCATCTTCCACAGCAGCTGTACCATTGTACGTTCCCACCAACAGTGGATTAAGTGTTCCTACTTCTCCATATCCTCTCCAACATTTGTAGTTTCCTGTTTGTTTAATTGTGGCCATTTTACTAGGTCTGAAATGATATCTCATTGTGTTTTTTTTTAATTAAATCCAGTTTTATTGAAATATATTCACATACCATATAGTCATCCATGGTGTGCAGTTAACTGTTCAGAGTACCACCCTATAGTTATGCATTCATCACCACAATCTATTTCTGAACATTTTCCTTACATCAGAAAGAATCAGAATGAGAATAAAAAATAAAAATAAAAAAGGACACCCAAATCATTCCCCTCATCCCACCCTATTTTTCATTTAGGTTTTGTCCCCATTTTTCTACTCATCCATCCAAACACTAGATAAAGGGAGTGTGATCCACAAGTTTCCACAATCGCACTGTCACTCCTTGTAATCTACATTGTTATACAGTTGTCTACAAGAGTCCAGACTATTGGGTTAGAGTTTGATAGTTTCAGGTATTTACTTCTAGCTATTCCAATACATTAAATCCTAAAAAGGGTTATCTATATAGTGTGTAATGATGTCTACCAGAGTAACAATGTCCACCAGAGCATAGTGCATAATGATGTCCACTTGGCACACTTCCGGCCCAGTTTAATGCTTTTTAAAACATTTAAAAATTCATTTCTTGATTTCTTTCTCCAATTGCCTATTTCCCTTTTTTTTCTTGTTTGTTTTCTGTGTGTGTTGGCCCCAACTCTAGTGCAGCCCCCCTTGACTCTCGTGAAACCCCTGAGACCTGGGACCAGGGTTTTGATGTGGGCAGTTCAAAGGTGGAGTGTTTTATTTACTGACTTAGAGTAGATTGGAGAAACAGGTTTTTGGGAAACTGAGATCAATTGTTTTTTCAGCTAAGTGTAAGATGCTTGCTACAACAACCAAATGGTAGTGTGTTGTAAAATATCCCTAGATAATGTTATGTATTACTATACTTTCTCTCTGATTGGCTCTAGGATGTGACCTTCTGCTTGAATTATCTCAAGAGCTTTAGAAATATGAGTGCACACCTGAGGTAAGGTGAAAGAGGTTTTTATAAAAAGGTTATATGATGTATTCTTCAGTTTTTTCCTAATACCTCTGTGCTAGAATATTACTATCTATGCAATGTTTCCTGTAGGAAACTGAATGTACATGATAAATTCAGGCCACTCATTAATCCAGATATTTCCAGAGCCCTCTAAATTGCTGCCTTAAAAAAGAGGAGGGGAGAACCTAAGATGGCGGCTAGGTGAGACAGAGCATAAAAACACCTCTGTGAAAAATGCTAAATAAAAACCAGAAACTGACCCAGAACACCACTTCCAGAGAAGCACCATCCAGACAAGGTCTGCTAAATCCACAGGGAACGTGCATTGGGTGAAACAGAAGTCTGCATTCTGAAACGAGTGAGTGAGTCAGCTGAGAGTCCCTCGGCCACGCTGCAGTGTGGGGAAATTGTGGGTTGGTGTTTGGAGATGGACTAGTACTTTAAAAGAAAAATAAGCCTGGGAGCAGCTACAGATATGACAGGAGTGGGCTGGGCTAATGCCTCGGTGTCTGCCATGGAGGATACCCCTTCCTACACCCACTGCTGATTGTCTCGGGCCCAGGGGAGCAAACGGAAGCCAAAGGAGAAAAAAAAAAAACCACGACTTGCAGACATCTCCCTGGTAGGCGGGGCACTCCTGCCTGGGACCGAACCCACAGCACAGAGGCGCGCCGAGAAACCCAGAATGACAGGGAGTCTTTCATGCAGCACCGCTCACATGCCACAATATCGGTCATGGACAGTGGCCTTTAATACAACCATGGCTGATTGTCCCATAGCTGGGAGGGGGGAGCTGTGTGGAAAGGGGGAAGTTAATGCATCCCATTCAACCATCTTTGAAGTGGGCTGGGAATGCTCCGGCACAGCCCGGCATCCCAGGGCTTCCGTGGAGGCCAGTGTGCACTTGTGATATGGCATGGCCCACCCTCCCTCAGCAGAGGTCCTGGAAGTGCACAGCAGAAAAGGGGGAACCACTCAGAAATCCCAGGGAACTTACACCAATACCAAGGACTTTTGGGTCAGCAGCAGAGGACAGCCTTAAATCTCTGGGGACACCTGGGGGTTTGATTATTAAAGCTGCCCTTCCTCCCTACCTGCTCAGACACACACCCCTCATTAAGGGCGGACAGCACCAACATCACACCCGAAGTAAGTGCACCAATTGGACACCACAAGAATCAGATCCCCACACACCACAAAGTTGAGGAGAACTGACTTGAGGGGAATAGGTGAGTCATGGATTCCGTCTGCTGGTTAGTTAGAGAAAGTGTACACCATGAAGCTGCAGTTCTGACAAATGAAAAATCAAGTAAAGCAAATGCCAAGAGGCCAAAAACAGAAAATCTTAAAGCATATGATAAAACCAGACGATATGGAGAACCCGAACCCAAACACCGAAATCAAAAGATCAGAAGGCACATAGTACTTGGCACAATTAATCAAAGAACTTCAGATAGGCAATGAGAGCATGGCATGGGATATAAAGGGCATGAAGAAGAAAATGGCACAGGATATAAAAGACATAAAGAAGACCCAAGAAGAGCATAAAGAAGATACTGCTAGAGTAAATATAAAGAAACTGTAGACCAAATTGAAAAGACTCTGGATACTCGTAATACAAGACTAGAGGAAGCTGAACAACAACTCAGCCTCCTTGAGGACCACAGAATGGAAAATGAAAGAACAAAAGAAAGAATGGGGAAAAAATCAAAAAAACAGAAATGGATCTCAGGGATATGATAGATAAAATAAAACATCTGAATTTAAGACTCTGGTATCCCAGAAGGGGAAGAGAAGGGTAAAGGTCTAGAAAGAGTATTCAAAGAAGTTGTTGGGGAAAACTTCCCAAACCTTCTACACAATATATACACACAAAGCATAAATGCCCAGTGAACTCCAAATAGAATAAATCCAAATAAACCCACTCCAAGACATATTCTGATCAGACTGCCAAGTACTGAAGAGATGGAGCAAGTTCTGAAAGCAGCAAGAGAAAAGCAATTCACATACAAAGGAAACAAGACTAAGTAGTGACTACTCAGCGGCCACCATGGAGGTGAGAAGGCAGTGGCATGACATATTTAAAATTCTGAGAGAGTAAAATTTCCAACCAAGAATACTTTATCCCGCAAAACTCTCCTTCAGATTTGACGGAGAACTTAAAATTTTTCACAAACAAATGCTGAGAGAGTTTGCTAATAAAAGTCCTGCCCTACTTCAGATACTAAAGGGAGCTCTACTGACAAAGAAACAAAGAAAGGAGAGAGAGATACAGAGAATTTTAACAGACATATATAGAATATTACATCCCAGGTCACCGGGACACACATTCTTCTCTAGTGATCATGGGTACTTTCTCCAGAATGGACTGTATACTGGTACAAAAAAACAAGCCTCAATAAAATTTAAAAAAATATGAATGAATTTGTTCAAAGCACATTCTCTGACCACAATGGAATAGAAATAGAAGTCAATAACCATCAGAGACTTGGAGAATTCACAAACATCTGGAGGATAAAAATGAGAGGGAGCGAAAACATTCCCAGAGAATCAAAGTTGAGGGACTTCATCATCAGTAATCCGGCCTATAAGAAATGCTAAAGGGAGTTGAGCAGGCTGAAAGGAAGGGACACTAAACAATTGACTGAAACTACATGAAGAAATAAGGATTTCCAGTAAAGATCACATGATAAATATAAATACCAATATTACTGTAATGTTGATTTATAACTCCACTATTTAGTTCCTACAGGATCTAAAATACATGAACTGTAATGATAAATCACTGGTTTTGGACTCAATGTAAAATATGCAATTTTTGACAAGAACTACATAAAGGTGGGGGAATGATGGAGTATAGGAACATAGTTTATGTGTCATATGAAAGTTAAGTTGGTATCAAAGAAAAACAAGATTGTTATAGACTTAAGATGTTAAATTTAAGCCCTATGGTAAACAAAAAGAAAGTATCAGAGAATATGAACATAGAGATGAAAAGTAGAGTAGGGGTTCTGAGAATGGGGGAAGGAGCAATGGGAGTTAAGAAATGAGACAGGGTTTGTGCTTGGGGTGAAGGGAAACTTCTAGAAATTGATGGTGGGAAGGTGATAGCATTGCAACATTCTAAATGTGATTAATCCCACTAATGGAATGCTAGGGAGGGGGTGGAATGGGAAGATTTAGGCTATATATATGTTTCCACAATAGAAAAAAAAAGTCTAAACAGATGACAATTAAATGCCAAGGATGATCCTGGATGGGATCTGAAGATGGAGGAGAAGAGGCTCAAAGGGATACAAATGGGACACAAGAGAATAAAAAATGAAATATAAAATGTAAGCTTTATATCAATGTTGAATTTCTTGAACTTCTTAGCTGCATTTAATGGGATTGCATAAAAGAATGTTATTGTCCACAGAAAAGGTATATGTGAATTATATTGTTTGTTCAGAGAGATATGTGCAGCTTGCTCTCATATGTTCAGAGGACAGAGCAATAGATGATTAATGATAGATAGGAAGGGAAAGAAAGAGATGGTGGTGTGACAGGATCTTAAAGGTGATGGATCGGGTTATCAGGGGAGGGGGGTCAGGGTATGATGGAGTTCTATGTATGGGGTTTGTCCTGTTTTTGCAACTATTCCTGTAAGATTGAATTTATTTCAAAATGAAATTTATTAATTTTTAAAAAAAGGAGGATGGCATTCTATCACCCAGTCTTTTGAAAGGTAAGATTGAGTAACTAAGAGTACCAGAGAGATGAAAGCGAAGTAAAGCTGTGATTTTTTTTTTTTTTTACCATGCTCTGGGGCAAAAATGGGTTGATATATAGTTTTTACCCTAAGATTTCCATTAATGAATTAAAGTAGTTCATTCAATGGAAATGTGTATTTTTTGAGGAGTTTACATGGGGTTGTGACGGAGGTGCCAAGGAGCCCCAAGGATTGCTGACCAGGCAGAACATACCAACCCTGAGAGGAAGCAAGACATCAAGCCTCTGAAACCGTGAGCCAATAAATTGCTGCTGTTAAGCCAAAAAAAAAAAAACACCACCACTTACATGGGGTTAGTTTGTTTCCTTCTCTGCCCTTTCATTTAGGGCTTTATTTTGTGAAGTAATTGCATGCAACTGGATGGGGGGTGGTATCTGAATTCATTACATGCCAGTAGGTGAGATTATAGGTGAATTTTGCCCAACACATTGAAGGATACAGCTCAGTGAGATCCCATTCTATCAGTTATCTATCACCATGTAACAAATTATCCTAAAATTGGGAAGCCTGAAATAATGTTTATTATCTCACGCAGTTTTGAAGGTCAGGAATCTGGAGTGGCTTAGCTTGGGTAGTTCTGGCTCAGGGTCTCTCTTGAGACTATGGACAAGAATTTGGCTGAGTCTGTATTCTCTGAGACTTGCCTAGGTTGGATGACTTGGCTTTTGGCCGGAGACCTCATTTCCTTACCCTTTGAATCTCTCCCTGGAGCAGTTCCTGTCATGTTCCCCCCAAGAGAATGTGTTCAAGAGAGCAATCTTGCAACCAAGATGACCAAAACCAGAGTCTTTTCATAACCTAATTTTTGAATTGACATAACATCATTTCTGCCATATGTGATTGGTCCCACAGCCCAACCCTGGTACAGTGGGGGAGAGGACTACACACGGTATGAACACCAGGAAATGGGATTCATTGGTGGTGGTGGGCATATTGGGGAATGTCTACCACAGCCATTTATTCACCATTCTAAACTTTCTCCATAAAATCTCAGGCATTGTCCCATTACTTCTGGTGAATTATTTGGTTTCCAGCTGAGGTGAAATCCTCTGCCTCCACACTAAATCCAACTACTCTTGTTCATTCAAGGATATCATTCTAGGAAGTCTCCTCTTTGTCCTGGATTATTAAGTGTTCTGTCTCTCTGGATCATCTCATGAGCAAACATATTAATTCTCATATCGTCTCTCAATAAATGTCCCTCTTTGCATGAGACATCCCTGTCCTGCATATTTCATTTTATTTTTTCTGGTTCTTACAGAAAAATTTCTCAGTTGTCTGTGTTTGTGGTCTCCAATTCTTTTCTCATTCTCCTTGAAAATCACTCTTGTCAAGGTCAACAACAAATTCCCTATTGGTTTATTTCATGGTCCATTTTTAATTTTCAGAGTATTTCATCTATTAGCAGCATTTGCCAGAGTTCAGTTCACCCTACTTCTAGATAATTTTTCATTTAGATTCCAGGATGCTTCCTGTCTCAGCAGCTCTGAGTTCCTTCTTGATACTCCTGTTTCCTTCTCATCTCCCTGACATTTAATGGCTGGCATGTCCAGGGCTCTTTTTTCTCAATCTAACTCTTTCCCTAGGTGATGTCATCCAGTTTTGTGCTCTAACTAATGCTATATTTATTTAAAGTAATGTATTTCAAATAATATAAATATATATTATTTATATAAGACTCCCAAATATATGTACCTAGCCAATACCTCTGCCTAGTCTCTGTTCTCATAGATGTACCTGCTAAGCATCATCTTTTGTGTGTCATCCTTTCTTTCACACCCAAAGTCCAATCCATCAATAAATTTTGTGGGTTATGGCTACAAGATTTTGACTCAGAATTTTACTTCTTCTTAGTACAACCATTTCTTTACACTATTTCATAGCTCCAATATCTATTTTTGTATTATTCTAGTATCTTTATTACTTGTCTTCCTGCTTTCACCATTACTCTCTACATTATGTTCTTCACACAGCAGCCAGTGTAAAGCTTTTCACATGAAAGTCAGATGATATCCTCCATCAGAATCATCCTCCCACTAGGCTCTAGAGAAGAATTTGTTCCTTACCTCTTCCAGCCTCTGGAAATCTTCCTCTCTTTTATAAGTACATTTGGGGCCCACCTGTAAAATCCAGGATAGTACCCCATCTCAAGATCCTTTACTTAATCACACTCACCAAGACCATTTTTCCAAATAGGTAAAGTTTACAGGTTTAAGGAACTTGGGGGGCCATTATTCATCCTACTGTATTCCCCATTCCTTCTTTCCCCCAGCCCATGACAACCACTAGTTCACTTTCAATCTCTGTGCTGTACATATGCCTATTCTGGACATTTCATATAAATGGAATCACATGATACATAGTGTTTTATGACTAGCTTCTTTCACTTAGCATAACATTTTTAAGGTTCATCCATGTATTAGCACACATCTCATTCGTTACTATGTCTGGATAATGTTCCATTGTATGGATAATATTTCATTTTTTTGTCCATTCATCAATCAGTGGACATTTTGGTTGTTTCTACTTTTTGGCTATTATGAAGCATACTTCTGCAAATATTTGCAGAAAGAGTGGCTGGGGGATGACTTCTGGAGTTGTGCCTTATTTAGCCAGACCACTATTTCTTGTTGTTTAATGTAGTTTTACTGAGGTATATTCACATACCATAGAATCACCCAAAGTTTACAATCAATTGTTCAAAGTATCATCACATAGTTGTGCATTCATCACAATTTTTGAACATTTCAGAACTCCAAAAATAAGAATAAAAATAAAAGTAAACAAGAATACTCAAAACATTTCATACTCCCCCCCAATTATTCATTTACTTTTTGTCCCCCTTTATTCTGCTCATTTATGCATACACTGGATAAAGGGAGTGTGAGCCACAGTTTTTCACAATCACACAGTCACTACAACTATATATACCTATATAGGTACGCGATTGTCTTCAGAAATCAAGAATACTGGAATGCAGTTCAACAGTTCCAGGTATTTCCTTCTAGCTATTCTAGTAAACTAGAAACTAAAAAAGGGATAGCTATATAATGTATAAGAATAAACTCCAGAATGGGGTGGGAGAAAAAAATAGAAAAGAAAGCCCCTTTTCAGAGCCTGTCACCAGCCCCCCACTTGCACTGGTCGACTGGTGTTGGTACCTGGTTCTCTCTGCCTCTTTTCTTGGGACGTGTCCATTTTCCAGTATTCTGAGTTCAGCCAACTCTAAAAGCCTCTGTTTTTATTTATTTTTCTGTCAGCCCCTCCGTCTTTGCTGTGAGCAACTTCAGGGTACTTTCCTGCTTGCTCAGGGTTTATGTGTGCTTGTGGCTTGTATTCAGTAGTCCAGATTTGTTAACAAAAACCATGATTGGAGCTTGGTTGAGTTCCTTTTTCTCACTCCAGGTAGCCTGCTTCTTTCTCCCACAGTGAAGTTTCCACTCAGCCTGCCATGCTGGTTGGGGACGGGTGCCAGCTCTGCAGTTTGGGGAGTTTTACTTACAGTTCTATGCTGTGATCTCAGCCGTTCCCCCTATTCCAGGCAGGTGTATGATAGTGTCCAGTCAGGGATGTCCCCACTTGTTGGAGACTATTTATTAGTTGTTCCTGGCTATTTATTAGTGGCTCTAGAGGACTAACTAAATTCCACACCTTTCTATGCCACCACCTTGCCCTCCCTTGTGATCTGTTTCTTAGTTGGTTTTTGTATATGGTGTGAGGTTAGGGTCACTTTCATACTTTTGCATTTGGGTATCTGGTTTCCCAGCACCATCTGTTGAAGACTGATCTTTCCCCATTGAGTGCACTTGGCACCATTTTGAAAAGGGGTGCCATAGAGGAGAGTGCCTGTTTCTGAAATTTCAATTTGATTCTATTGGTCTATGTATCTTTCCTTGTGCCAAGACTGCACTGTTTTAACTACTGTGGTTTTGCAGTAAGTTTTAAAATCAGGAAGTGTGGGTCTTCCTACTTTCTTTTACTTTTTCAAGACAGTTTTGGCTGTTTGGATCCTCTTTCCCTTCCATATAAATTTGACAAGTAGCTTTTTTATTTTTTGAAAGAAGACTGTTAGAAATTGGTATTATATTGAATCTGTAAATTGCTTTGGGTGGAATTGACATTGTAACAATATTTAATTTTCAAATCCTGGAACAGGGAATGTCATTCCACTTATTTTAGGTCTTCTTTGATTTCTTTCAGCAATGTTTTGTAGTTTTCCATGTACAAGTCCTTTACATCCTTGTCTAAATTTTTCCTAGATATTTAATTCTTTTCATTGCTATTAACAAATACCTTTTTATTTTTATTTTATTTTGTTTTATTTTATTTTATTTTATTTTGAAATAAATTCACAGTTATAGGAACAGTTGCAAAAACAATACTAGCCCCATACAAAGAATTCCATCATACCCTGACCCCCCTCCCCCGATAGCTCAGTCCACCAACCTTAACATGCTGTCACATCGCTGTTTCTTTCCCTCCCTCCCTATCATCCATCATCTATTGCTCTGTCTTCTGAACATATGAGAGCTAGCTGCACACATCCTTGAACATACACTGTAATTCACATGTACACTTCCCATGAACAAGAACATTCTTTTATGCAATCCCATTAAGTGCAGCTAAGAAGTACAAAAGATTCAACAATGATACAAAGCTTACATTCTATATTTCCTTTACCTATGTCTCAACTGTGTCCCTTTGTGCCACCTGTCCTCTATCCTCCATTCCATCCAAGTTCATCTTTGGCATTCAATCATCTTCTATTTAGACTGTCTTTTTTTTTTTCCAGTTGTGGAAACATATATACAGCCTAAATCTTCCCATTCCACCCCCTCCCTCCCTTCCATTAGTGGGATTAACCACCTTTAGAATGTTGTAATGCTCTTTCCCACCATCCATTACTAGAAATTTCCCTTCACCTCAAACAGCAACTCCACCCTCATTTCTTAACTCCCCATTGCCCCGTCCCCCATTTCTCTTAACCCAAACTCTACCTTTCATCTCTATGGTTATATTCTCTGATAATTTCTTTGTGTTTGCTGTGGAGGTTAAAATTAACCTCTTAAATCCATATCAATCTTGTTTTTCTTTGATACCACCTTCACTTCAATAGGACACATAAACTATGATCCTATACTCCTCCATTCCCCTACCTTTATATAGTTGTCTAAAATTACATATTTTACATTGAGTTCAAAACCATTGATTTATCATTAGAGTTTGTGTAATTTATATCATGTAGGAAGTAAATAGTGGAGTTACAGTTCAAAAATTATTGACTTCTATTTGTATTCCATTGTGGTTGGAGAATATGCTTTGAGTATGTTCAAAAATTTTTTTAATTTCTTGAGGCTTGTTTTATGTCCCAGCTTATGGTCCCTTCTGGAGAAAGATTTGTGATCACTAGAGGAAAATGAGTGTCCTGGTGCTTTGGTATGTAAGGTACTATATATTTCTGTTAAAATTCTCTTTATCTCTTTCTCCTTTCTGTTGTTTCTCTGTTGGTAGGGCTTCCTTTAGAATCTGAAGTAGGGCAGGTCTTTTATTGGCAAAGTCTCTCAGGATTTGTTTGTCTGTGAATAATTTAAGCTGTCCCTCGAATTTGAAGGAGAGTTTTGCTGGATAAAGTATTCTTGGCTGGAAATTTTTCTCTCAGAATTTTAAATATGTCATGCCACTGCCTTCTTGCCTCCATGGTGGCCGCTGAGTAGTCACAACTTAGTCTTATGTAGTTTCCTTTGTATGTGGTGAATTGCTTTTCTTTTGCTGCTTTCAGAGCTTGCTCCTTCTCTTCAGTATTTGAGAATCTGATCAGAATATGTCTCAGAGTGGGTTTATTTGGATTTATTCTATTTGGAGTTCACTGAGCATTTATGCTTTTTGTATTTATATTGTGTAGAAGGTTGGGGAAGTTTTCCCCAACAATTTCTTTGAATACTCTCTCTAGACCTTTACCCTTCTCTTCCCCTTCTGGGACACCAATGAGTCTTAGGTTTGGACGTTTTATTTTATCTATCATTTCCCTGAGATCCATTTCAATTTTTTCAATTTTTTCCCCATTCTTTGTTTTGTTCTTTCATTTTCTGTTCTGTGCTGCTTGAGGTGGCTGAGTTGTTGTTCAGCTTCCTCTAATCTTGTATTATGAGTATCCAGATTCTTTTTAATTTGGCCTACAGTTTCTTTAATTTCCATAAGATCTTCTATTTTTTTATTTACTCTTGAAATATCTTCTTTATGCTCTTCTAGGGTCTTCTTTATGTCTTTTATATTCTGTGCCATGCTCTTCTTCAAGTCTTTTACATCCCGTGCTATGTTCTCATTGCCTGTCTGTAGTTCTTTGATTAATTCTGCCAGGAACTGTGTCTTCAGATCTTTTGATTTGAGTGCTTGGGTTCAGGTTCTCCATGTCGTCTGGTTTTATCATATGTTTTAAGATTTTCGGTTGTTTTTTGGCCTCTTGGCATTTGCTTTACTTGATCTTTAATTTGTTAGAATTGCAGCTTGGTGACATACACTTTCTCTAACTAACCAGCAGATGGCGTCCGTGAGTCACTTATTCCCCTCAAGTCAGTTCTTCCCAACTTTGCGGTGTGGGGGATCTGATTCTTTTGGGGTCCGATTGGTGCACTTAATTTGGGTGTGTTGTCAGTGCTGTCTGCCCTCAATGAGGGGCGTGTGCCTGAGTGGTTAGGGAGGAAGAACAGGTTAATCAACCCCCCAGGTATTCCCAGAGATTTAAGGCTGTTCTCTGCCACTGACACAAAAGTCCTTGGTATTGGCGTAGGTTCCCTGGGATTTCTGAGCGGTTCCCCCTCCCTGCTGTGCTCTTCAGGACCTCTGCTGAGGGGGGGAGGGCTGTGCCATGTCACAAGTGAGCGCCAGCCTCCAGGGAAGCCCTGGACCGCCAGGCTGTGTAGGGGTGTTCCTAGCTGGCTTCAAAGATGGTTGAATGGAATGCATTAACTCCCCCCTTTCTGCACAGCTCCGCTCTCCCAGCTCCCAGACAATCAGCTGTGGGTGTATTCAAGGCCACTGTCCATGGCCGATACTGTGTCGTGTGAGCGGTGCTGCGGGAAAGACTCCCTGTCAGGCTGGGTTTCTTGGCTCGGCTCTGTGCTGTGTGTTCAGCCCCGGGCAGGAGTAGCCCCGCCCGCTGGGGAGAGGGCTGCAAGTTGTGCGTCTCCTGTTTGCTCCCCTGGACCCGAGACAATCAGCAGTGGGTGTGGGAGGGGTTATCCTCCACCCCAGACACCGAGGCGTTAGTCCAGACCTCCCGTCTTATCTGTAGCTGTTCCCAGGCTTCTTTTTTTTAGAAAACGCCAACCCACTGTTTCCCCTCACCACAGCGTGGCTGAGGGACTCAGCTGACACACTCACTCGTTTCAGAATGCAGACTCCTGGTTTCACCAAATGCACATTCCCTGTGGCTTTAGCAGAACCTGCCTGGCTGTTGCTACTCTGGAAGTGGTGTTTTGGGTCCTTTCTTGTTTTTTATCTAGTGTTTTCCGTGGAGGTGTTTTTTTTCTCTGTCTCACCTAGTCACCATCTTAGGTTCCTCCTCCCAGAGTCTTTTTAATTTGGCCAACAGTTTCATTTATTTCCATAAAATCTTCTGTTTTTTTAATTTACTCTTGCTATGTCTTCTTTATGCTCTTCTAGGGTCTTCTTTATGTAGCTTATATCCTGGGACATGGTCTTCTTGATGTCCTTTAGATCCTTTGCCATGTTTTTGTTCCTCAATTGCATTTCTTTGATTAATTCTGTGAGGAACTTTGTTTCTTCTGACAACTTGATTTGTGTTTTTGGAGTTGAATTCTCCATATTGTCTGTTTTTCTTATATGCATTGAGATTTTCTGTTGTATTTGGCCTCTTGGCATTTGCTTTGCTCGACAGGGTTCTTTCAATTTGTAAAAAAAAAAGAAAAACGCTATCTAAGTTTTCAGAAACACTGGTGACGTAAACTTTTGCTGACTAACCAGCAGATGGCATCTGTGAGTCACCTATACCTCTCAAGTCAGTTCTTCACCTTGTCCCTGCGGTATGTGGGAAAATGATTCTTGTGGGGTCCAGCCGGAGAACTCAGCCTAGATGTGTTGCTGGAGCCGTCTTCCCTGAATGCGGGGTGCTTGTACGGGTGGCCAGGGAGGAAGGACAGCCTCAATATTCAAATCCCCCCGGTTCCCAGAGATTCAAGGCCGCCGCAGGAGTCCAAACCTTCATTTCATTTCAACCCCAGCCCCTCTCTCTCACTGTCCCACAAACCACCGGACTTGGCGTAGTGTCCCTGGGATCTCCGAGTGGGTCGCCCTGCCCAGCCGCGATTTTCCAGGACCTCTGGAGGGAATGCCGTGCTACGTCATCAGTGCATGCTGTCCCTCAAGGGAAGCCCCGGGCCGCCGGGCCGAGCCGGCTTGTTTTCAGCCTGATGCAAAAATGGCCGAATGGTGCATCTCCACACCCCGCTCCTCACACAGTTCCTCCTTCCCAGCTCTGAGACAACTGGCAGGGCTCTGGGCTGTGGGCACAGCCCCAGGCAGGAGTTTATCCAGCCCTCCCGGGAGCAAGCTGTTAGCCGCGGGGTTTCATTCGGCTTCTGGCACTTCCCTCTGTTCCCCCAGCCCCAGGGATGTCTGCAGCGGGCTATCTTCCAGGCCAGACACCAAGAGGCCGGCCCAGCCCCCTCTTGCTGTGTTTTACTGCGTGGTTCCCACGATTGCACCTGCAGCCGCTCCTGGCTTTTTCCCTTTTATTTATTTATCTTTTTATTAAAAGAGCCCGTTGGTCTCCAGATGCCAAAGCCTGGCTTCCCCAGATCGCCACATGGCTGTGGGACTTCCAGCCAGCTTACTCACTCATTTCAGAATGCAGACTCCCAGTTTCACCAAGTATACAGCCCCTGGGAACTAGCAGATCTTATCCAGCTGGCTCATCGCTGTCACCGGTATTCTGGGTCACTCTCTGGTCCTTATCTAGTGTTTTCCATGGAGGAGTTCTTAGACTCCATCTTGGTTTCTCCATGAATACCTTTTTAATGCAAGAAGAGCCTTTTATTACAATTAGCCCAAATTCTCAAGTTGTTAAAAAATCTTTAATACAATGAGGACTATCATCTGTTTCTCTGGTCATTTAGATTAGTGTTTTGTGGCTTCTCACTATTTGATTGGAGAAAACAAATCAACATGGATCACCATGCTTTTTGCTCTGACTTTTAGGGCACAGAGTGTATTATGTATGGCCCACACTTAAATCATGAAGGGAGTGTTTTGACTTTTTAATTATGCTTATTTTTTCATGATTTCTTCACATTTCTCTTTTTAGTAAAAGGGTTTTGAAACAGTGACTTTTTCCTGCTTTATTGTCCATATTGTTTCATCTATACAGATGAATTGTTCATATTTTAAATCTTTTAATACTTTTTCCAAGTTGTTGATGACATTACCTAGAGTGTGGAAAACCTACAATAGATAAACTTGCAGAAAATAAAGAGGCTTTGTAGAAAAATGCCCCTCCTCACATAGAAAAGAAATACAAGCAAAAATGTGATGATGTCCAAAGAAAATGGAATAAACTGAAGCTTGAGGTTTTCAAAGATATGCATCTGCTTGAAGAAATTATCCCCAAGCTCAGACCTTTTCAGGGACATCCAGATGCCATTGGGGGTTCAAGTCTATTACCATATAATGTTGTAATAATGTATAAAAATCCCAGTAACAGTAGTTGAGTTTTTTGCATACTTTTTTAAATCATATTTTTTATTGTGGAATATAACATATATACTTAGATGTGATAACTTTCCAAATGCAATTTATCAAGTAGTTAGTAAATTTCAAAAGAATGTTATGGGTTATAGTTCCATTGTTTCAGATATTTCCTTATTGTGAAATATAACATATGCAAAATGTAGTAACTTTAAGAGTATGATTTAACAAGTAGATATATAGGAAATTTCCAAAAATGTTTTGAGTTACACTACCATATACATATATACATATATATATATATACACACATATATATATGTGTGTATATATATATATATATATATAGAGAGAGAGAGAGAGAGAGAAGTGATAATATACAAATTACAATTTAACAAGTAGCTATAGAGCACATTTCAAAGAATGCTGTGGGTTACATTTCTACCATTTCAGTTCTTTCCTTCTAGCTATTCTAAAACCCTAGCTACTAGGAAAAAGAAAATTATATAGAGATTCAGTATTCATAATCCTTTGTTAAATTCCATCTTCTCTGTTGCTACCTCTTCCTCTGGTACTTTCCTGATCTTCAGGGATGTCTAGGCAATGACCACGATAACATTTTCATGTTGAAAAGTGGTGTTGAGAGAGATTGCAAGAGGAGCCAAGAGGTCACTCTGGTGGGCACTCTTACGCACAATATAGACAACCCTTTTTAGGTTCTAAAGAATTGGGGTAGCTGGTGGTGGATACCTGAAACTATCGAACTGCAACCCAGAACCCATGAATCTCGAAGACAATTGTATAAAAATGTAGCTTATGAGGGGTGACAATGGGATTGGGAAAGCCATAAGGACCACACTCCACTTTGTCTAGTTTATGGATGGATGAGTAGAAAAATAGGGGAAGGAAACAAACAGACAAAGGTACCCAGTGTTCTTTTTTACTTCAATTGCTCTTTTTCACTCTAATTATTATTCTTGTTATTTTTGTGTGTGTGTGCTAATGAAGGTGTCAGGGATTGATTTAGGTGATGAATGTACAACTATGTAATGATACTGTGAACAATCGAAAGTACGATTTGTTTTGTATGACTGCGTGGTATGTGAATATATCGCAATAAAATGAAGATTAAAAAAAAAAGAAAAAAAAGAAAATCTACCATGTTGTAATCTTGGGAAACTGATTTGTACATAGCCATTTTATGAATAAAGAAATTCTGTGTTTTCTTATAAAGAAATCAAAAAAAAAAAATGAAAAGTGTTGACATTATGGGAAAAGGGGACACGTGATTGATATTCTTGAAGAGTATTGGCTCTGGGTTTTGGGACTTAGCTGGCATAGGAATTCTCTGGAGGATTTATTTCTGAAGAATAACCTTAGTGAGTGAATCTTTTATAGAGTCTCTGATAGGGATCCAGGTATTCTTTAGGGTTCTTGGAAATAATGTTGACTTGGGCTTACCTTTCTATGGCCATTTGGAATATCTGGCTGCAGCTTGCATAGGAGTAACCTCCATGACAGCCTCTTGACTCTATTTGGAATCTCTTAGCCACAGAAATCTTAGTTTTTTGCCTTTTTTTTTATGCTTTTCGTAAAAAAGGCATTCTCAACTCCCCGATGGCCAGTCAGGCTCATTCCTGGAATCCATGTCCAACATTGCTAGGAAGACTCATTCACCTGGGGGGGCCATGTTCCACATCAAGTGGAGGGTGATGAATTTATTTGCAGAGTTGGGCTTAGTGAGAGAAAGTTCACATTTGAGCAACAAAAGAGATCTCTGGAGGTGACACCTAAGCATAATTATAGGTGGTCTTATCCTCCCCTTTACCACCATAAATTTCCCAAGAACAAGCCTCAATATCAAGGGTTTGACTTATAAAGTAGGGGGTTCCTAAGTTTACATAATATGTGTATGTCTACAATAATTCATCCATAGCTCACCTTATCATCTGCGTTGTATACTTCTAATCACTCTCCATTTTAAACAATTCTCATGACCCATAACACCCAATAACTCATTTCAGCCCTTAATTTTTTGTCCCTAGTATTTGTGTGGTACTAGTAAGGTATTCCTATTAATTATAGTCCCTAGTATGTGTTAGGTAGATTTTTCCCATATACCATTCTGTTTTGAACTCTCTGTACTAGTGTCATACATTAGAAATATATCATGTGAGCTCCTATCTATATTTGTAGTGCTTATCTGTGGGATACACGCCTTTAAACAACCCGTTTCAATCCTATTCACTTTCAAGAAAGCTCTGATACTTGTAATCCCATTAGCAAACCGTCATCACCCCTCTCCATTCCCATACCTTTGAATTCACTCTGATTAACATAGCTGAACATGTTAGATTATCATTTCCCTCCACAAGCTTCTATTTCTAAGTCTCTAATGTTCTACATTATAAGACGTTGATTTTACATTGTTCAGGGAGTTCATAGTAGTGGTAACATATAATATATCTCCCTTTATATCTGATTTATTTCTCTCAGCATCATAGCTTCAGTGTTCGTCCATTTTGCCATAAGTTTCAGGACTTTGTTCATTCTTACTGCTGTATAGTGTTCCATTGCGTGTGTTGTGTTTGTGTGTGTATATATATATGTTCATGTATATATATACACACACTCTGCATTTTATTTATCTACTCATTTGTTGAAGGACACTTGGATTGTTTCCATCTTCTGGCACTTGTGAACAGTGCCATTGTTAATGTTGGTGTACAAATTTCCGTTTGTGTCACAGCTTTTATAAACTCTGGGCATATACCAAGAATTGGAATTGCTGGATTGTAGGGTAATTTAATATCCAGGTTTCTGAGAAACTGCCAAAATATGTTCCACAGAGGCTGTCCCATTATACATTCCCATCACCAATGTATAAGCATTCCAATTTCTGCACATCCTGTCCTGCATTTATTGTTTCCTGTTTGTTTAAATGGCAGCCATCCTTACTGGTGTGAGATGGTTCCTCATTGTGGTTTTGATTTGCATTTCCTAATAGCTAGAGAAGATGAACTTTTTTTCATGTAATTTTTAGCAATTTGTATTTCTTCTTTGGGAAAATGCCTTTTCCTACCTTGTGCCCATTTTATAATGGTGCTCTTTGTACTATTGTTGTTGAGTTGTAGGATTTCTTTATATATGCAGGATATCAGTGTCTTATCAGTTATATGGTTTCCAAATATTTTCTTTGATTGAATTGGCTGCTCTTTCACTTTTTTGAGGCTCAGGAGCTTTTGATTTTGAAGAGTTCCCTTCTTTTTTTTTTCTTTTCTGGCTTGTGCTTTGGGTGTAAAGTCAAAGAAGCTACCTCCTATTACTAGGTCTTTAGGATGTTTCTGTATATTCTAAGAGTTTTATTGTGCTGTCTCTTATACTGAGGTCTTTGATCCACTTTGAGTTGATTTTTGTATAGGGTGTGAGGTAGGGGTCCTCTTATTCATTTTGAAATGGGTGTCCAGTTCTCCCAGGCCCATTTGTGGAAAATAACTGTTCTTTCCAAGGTCAGTGGATTTGGGGGCCTTATCAAAAATCAGCCAACTATAGATCTCTCAGTTCGATTCTATTGTTCAATGTCTCTATCTTTGTGCCAATACCATGCTGTTTGGTCCACTATGGCTTTATAGTAGTCTTGATAGTCTGGAAGTATAAGTTCTCCCAATTTGTTTTTCTATTTTTAGGATTTTTTGGGCAATTCAAGCCCCTTTCCCTTGCAAATAAGTTTGATGACTAGCTTTTCCATGTCTGCAAAGTAGGTTGTTAGAATTTTGATTGGATTTGCATTGAATCTGTAGATTAATTTGGGTAGAATTGATGACTGAATTGACATTTAGCCTTCCTATCTATGATCATGAAATATCTTTCTACTTATTTAGGTCCTGTTTTTTGCCTTTACTGAAGTTTTCTAATTTTCTGTGTAGATGTCTTTTATATCCTTGGATAAGTTTAATCCTAGGTACTTGATTTTTTTTAGTTACTATTGTGAAAAGAATTTTTTTTTTTTACCTCTTCAGTTAGGTTATTACTAATGTATAGGAACATAGCTGATTTATGTGCATTAATCTTATATCCCACCACTCTGCTGTATTTATTAGCTCAAATAGCTTTGTCATCGATTTCTCAGGATTTTCGTAATACAGGATCCTATTATCTGCAAATAATGACAGTTTTATTTCTGTTTCCAGTTTGGATACATTTTATTTCTTTGTCTTGGTGAATTGTTCTGAATGGAACTTCTAGCACAATGTTGAGTAATAGCAGTGAGACTCAGCATGATTAGTTATTCTCACAATGTGCTACCATCATCTCTGCCCATTTCCAAATGTTTAAGTTCACCCTAGTTGAACATTCTGCTCATAATAAGCAACCACTCCTCATTCTTTGGTTTCATTCTATATCCTGTATCTCAGTTGAAGTGTAAGTTTGTTCCTTTCACTGGGCCATAACATCATTTTTCTTAGTGTAGGTTGTAGTTTTCTGTTGTCTAGGAATGTGGTTTCCTTGGTTACCCAGTCAGGTTTTCCCAGACCAGAAAAGACTCAGGTCTAGTAGGAGGCAATAGTATCACATCTCCCTGAGTGTGTCTTAGATTGATACATCCTGCAAGGCCTCAAATCACTGTGCTTTTCTTCCCAGCATGTGGTGCCTGTTAGCCTGTCACTCCTGACTGGTTTAAGGAGGTATGGTGGGTGGCTGTTTTCCCCTAGGCTCTGGGGTCTTGTTCTGAATGGAAGGTTGGTAGTAGAGCTTGACACTGCCTCTTTCCTCTTAGAGAAGATACACCCCCTAGGGAGAGGTCATTAGCATTTTTTTTTATTAAATTCAGTTTTATTGAAATACACTCACACACCACACAATCATCCATGATACACAATCCACTGTCCACAGTATGATAACATAGTTATGCGTTCATCACCACAATCCATCCCCGAACACCTTCCTTACATCAGAAAGAACCAGAACAAGAATAAAAAACAAAAGTGAAAAAAAAAAACACCCAAATCATCCCCCCATCCCACCCCACCTGTCCTTCAGTTTTTTTTTTTAATCTTCATTTTATTGAGATATATTCACATACCACGCAGTCATACAAAACAAATCGTACTTTCAATTGTTTACAGTACCATAACATAGTGGTACATTCATCACCCAAATCAATCCCTGACACCTTCATTAGCACACACACAAAAATAACAAGAATAATAATTAGAGTGAAAAAGAGCAATTGAAGTGAAAAAGAACACTGGGTACCTTTGTCTGTTTGTTTCCTTCCCCTATTTTTCTACTCATCCATCCATAAACTAGACAAAGTGGAGTGTGGTCTTTATGGCTTTCCCAATCCCTTTGTCACCCCTCATAAGCTACATTTTTATACAACTGTCTTCGAGATTCATGGGTTCTGGGTTGTAGTTTGATAGTTTCAGGTATCCACCACCAGCTACCCCAATTCTTTAGAACCTAAAAAGGGTTGTCTAAAGTGTGCATAAGAGTGCCCACCAGAGTGACCTCTCGGCTCCTTTTGGAATCTCTCTGCCACTGAAGCTTATTTCATTTCCTTTCACATCCCCCTTTTGGTCAAGAAGATGTTCTCCGTCCCACGATGCCAGGTCTACATTCCTCCCCGGAAGTCGTATTCCACGTTGCCAGGGAGATTCACTCCCCTGGGTGTCTGATCCCACGTAGGGGGGAGGGCAGTGATTTCACCTTTCAAGTTGGCTTAGCTAGAGAGACAGGGCCACATCTAAGCAACAAAGAGGCATTCGGGAGGAGGCTCTTAGGCACAACCATAGGGAGGCGTAGCCTCTCCTTTGCAGCAACCATCTTCCCAAGGGTAAAACCTGTGGTAGAGGGCTCAACCCATCAAACCACCAGTCCCCTATGTCTGTGATCATGTTAGCAACCATGGAGGTGTGGTAGGCTAATACCCCTGCATTCTCCACAGGCTCCTCAAGGGGGCGCTACATCTTTTTTTTTCCCTTGTTTTTCTTGTTTTTCTTTTTTTTTTTTTATCTTTCCCTTCTTTTTTAAATCAACTGTATAAAAAAAAAGTTAAAAAGAAAACAAACATACAATAAAAGAACATTTCAAAGACACCATAACAAAGGAGTAAGAAAAAGACAACTAACCTAAGATAACTGCATAACTTCCAACATGTTCCTACTTTACCCCAAGAAAGTTACCTAATATAGCAACATTTCTGTGAACTTCTCCTACTATATCCATCAGAAATTAACAGACCATAGTCATTCCTGGGCATCCCCAGAACGTTAAATAGCTTATCTGTTCTTCTCGGATTATTGTTCCCCCTTCCTTAATTGCTCTCTATTGCTAGTTCCCCTACATTCTACATTATAAACCATTTGGTTTACATTTTTCAAAGTTCACATTAGTGGTAGCATATAATATTTCTCTTTTTGTGCCTGGCTTATTTCGCTCAGCATTATGTCTTCAAGGTTCATCCATGTTGTCATATGTTTCACGAGATCGTTCCTTCTTAGTGCCGCGTAGTATTCCATCGTGCGTATATACCACATTTTATTTATCCACTCATCTGTTGAAGGACATTTGGGTTGTTTCCATCTCTTGGCAATTGTGAATAATGCTGCTATGAACATTGGCGTGCAGATATCTGTTCATGTCACTGCTTTCCGACCTTCCGGGTATATACCGAGAAGTGCAATCGCTGGATCGAATGGTAACTCTATATCTAGTTTTCTAAGGAACTGCCAGACTGAATTCCAGAGTGGCTGAACCATTATACAGTCCCACCAACAATGAATAAGAGTTCCAATTTCTCCACATCCCCTCCAGTATTTGTAGTTTCCTGTTTGTTTAATGGCGGCCATTCTAACCGGTGTTAGATGGTATCTCATTGTGGTCTTAATTTGCATCTCTCTAATAGCTAGTGAAGCTGAACATTTTTTCATGTGTTTCTTGGCCATTTTTATTTCCTCTTCAGAGAACTGTCTTTTCATATCTTTTGCCCATTTTATAATTGGGCCGACTGTACTATTGTCATTGAGTTGTAGGATTTCTTTATATATGCAAGATATCAGTCTTTTGTCAGATACATGGTTTCCAAAAATTTTTTCCCATTGAGTTGGCTGCCTCTTTACCTTTTTGAGAAATTCCTTTCAGGTGCAGAAACTTCTAAGCTTGAGGAGTTCCCATTTATCTATTTTTTCTTTTGTTGCTTGTGCTTTGGGTGTAAAGTCTAGGAAGTGGCCGCCTAATACAAGGTCTTGAAGATGTTTTCCTACATTATCTTCTAGGAGTTTTGTGGTACTTTCTTTTATATTGAGATGTTTGGTCCATTTTGAGTTAATTTTTGTGTAGGGGGTGAGGTAGGGGTCCTCTTTCATTCTTTCGGATACGGATATCGAACTCTCCCAGCCCCATTTCTTGAAAAGACCATTATGACTCAGTTCAGTGACTTTGGGGGCCTTATCAAAGATCAGTCGGCCATAGATCTGAGGGTCTATCTCCGAATTCTCAATTCGAATCCATTGATCTATATGTCTATCTTTGTGCCAGTACCATGCTGTTTTGGCAACTGTGGCTTTATAATAAGCTTCAAAGTCAGGGAGTGTAAGTCCTCCCACTTCGTTTTTCTTTTTTAGAGTGTCTTTAGCAATTCGAGGCATCTTCCCTTTCCAAATAAATTTGATAACTAGCTTTTCCAAGTCTGCAAAGTAGGTTGTTGGAATTTTGATTGGGATTGCATTGAATCTGTAGATGAGTTTGGGTAGAATTGACATCTTAATGACACTTAGCCTTCCTATCCATGAACATGGAATGTTTTTCCATCTTTTAAGGTCCCCTTCTATTTCTTTTAGTAGAGTTATGTAGTTTTCTTTGTATAGGTCTTTTACATCTTTGGTTAAGTTTATTCCTAGGTACTTGATTTTTTTAGTTGCTATTGAAAATGGTATCTTTTTCTTGAATGTCTCTTCAGTTCGTTCATTTCTAGCATATAGAAACATTACTGACTTATGTGCATTCATCTTGTATCCCGCTACTTTGCTAAATTTGTTCATTAGCTCTAGTAGCTGTATCGTCGATTTCTCAGGGTTTTCTAGATATAAGATCATATCTTCTGCAAACAATGACAGTTTTACTTTTTCTTTTCCAATTTGGATGCCTTTTATTTCTTTGTCTTGCCAGATTGCCCTGGCTACCACTTCCAGCACAATGTTGAATAACAGTGGTGACAGCGGGCATCCTTGTCTTGTTCCTGACTGTAGAGGGAAGGCTTTCAATCTCTCACCATTGAGTACTATGCTGGCTGTGGGTTTTTCATATATGCTCTTTGTCATGTTGAGGAAGTTTCCTTCAATTCCTACCTTTTGAAGTGTTTTTATCAAAAACGGATGTTGGATTTTGTCAAATGCTTTTTCAGCATCTATTGAGATGATCAATTGATTTTTCCCTTTTGACTTGTTAATGTGTTGTAATACATTGATTGATTTTCTTATGTTGAACAATCCTTGCATGCCTGGAATGAACCCCACTTGGTCATGGTGTATGATTTTTTTAATGTGTCTTTGGATTCGATTTGCAAGTATTTTGTTGAGGATTTTGCATCTATATTCATTAGGGAGATTGGCTGGTAGTTTTCCTTTTTTGTAGCATCTTTGCCTGGTTTTGGTATTAGATTGATGTTAGCTTCATAAAATGAGTTAGGTAGTGTTCCATTTTCTTCAATGTTTTGAAAGAGTTTGAGTAAGATTGGTGTCAGTTCTTTCTGGAAAGTTTGGTAGAATTCCCCTGTGAAGCCATCTGGCCCTGGGCATTTATTTGTGGGAAGATTTTTGATGACTGATTGGATCTCTTTGCTTGTGATGGGTTGGTTGAGGTCTTCTATTTCTTCTCTGGTCAGTGTAGGTTGTTCATATGTTTCCAGGAAATTGTCCATTTCCTCTACATTATCCAGTTTGTTGCCATACAGTTGTTCATATTATCCTCTTACAATTTTTTTAATTTCTTCAGGATCTGCAGTTACGTCACCTTTTTCATTCATTATTTTGTTTATATGGGTCTTCTCTCTTTTTGATTTTGTCAGTCTAGCTAGGGGCTTGTCAATCTTGTTGATCTTCTCAAAGAACCAACTTCTGGTGATATTTATCCTCTCTATTGTTTTTTTGTTCTCTGTCATTTATTTCTGCTTTAATCCTTGTTATTTCTTTTCTTGTACTTGGTTTACGATTGGTTTGCTGTTCATTTTCTAGCTTCTTCAGTTGATCCATTAGTTCTTTGATTTTGGCTCTTACTTCCTTTTTAATATATGTGTTTAGTGCTATAAATTTCCCCCTTAGCACTGCTTTTGATGCATCCCATAGGTTTTGGTATGTTGTGTTCTCATTTTCATTCGTCTCTATATATTTAGCAATTTCTCTTGCTATTTCTTCTTTAACCCACTGATTGTTTAGGAGTGTGTTGTTTAACCTCCAGGTATTTGTGAATTTTCTAAGTCTCTGATGGTTATTGACTTCTAATTGTATTCCATTGTGGACAGAGAATGTGCTTTGAATAATTTCAATCTTTTTAAATTTATTGAGGCTTGTTTTATGTCCCAGCATATGATCTATTCTGGAGAAAGTTCCATGAGCACTAGAAAAGTATGTGTATCCTGGTGATTTGGGATGTAATGTCCTGTATATGTCTGTTAAATCTAATTCATTTATCAGATTGTTTAGGTTTTCAATTTCCTTATTGGTCTTCTGTCTGGTTGATCTATCTATAGGAGAGAGTGATGTGTTGAAGTCTCCCACAATTATTGTGGATACATCAATTGCTTCCTTTAGTTTTGCCAGTGTTTCTCTCATGTATTTTGTGGCACCTTGATTGGGTGCATAGACATTTACGATTGTTATTTCTTCTTGCTGAATTGCCCCTTTTATTAGTATGTAGTGGCCTTCTTTGTCTCTCAAAACATCCCTGCATTTGAAGTCTATTTTATCTGAGATTAATATTGCTACACCTGCTTTCTTTTGGCTGTAGCTTGCATGAAATATTTTTTTCCATCCTTTCACTTTCAATTTCTTTGTGTCCCTGTGTCTAAGATGAGTCTCTTGTATGCAACATATTGATGGTTCATTTTTTTTGATCCATTCTGCGAATCTGTATCTTTTAATTGGGGAGTTTAATCCATTTACGTTCAACGTTATAACCGTGAAGGCATTTCTTGAATCAGCCATCTTATCCTTTAGTTTATGTTTGTCATATTTTTCCCCTCTGTCTATTAATTTCCTTTATTGTACCCATACCGAATCTCTTTAGTACTGAACCTTTCTCCAAGTCTCTCTGTCCTTTCTTTGTTTCTCTGTCTGTAGGGCTCCCTTTAGTATCTCCAGTAGGGCAGGGCTCTTGTTAGCAAATTCTGTCAGCATTTGTTTGTCTGTGAAAAATTTAAGCTCTCCCTCAAATTTGAAGGAGAGCTTTGCTGGATAAAGTATTCTTGGCTGGAAATTTTTCTCACTCAGAATTTTAAATATATCATGCCACTGCCTTCTCACCTACATGGTGGCTGCTGAGTAGTCACTACTTAGTCTTATGCTGTTTCCTTTGTATGTGGTGAATTGCTTTTCTCTTGCTGCTTTCAGAACTTGCTCCTTCTGTTCTGTGTTTGACAGTGTGATCAGTATATGTCTCGGAGTGGGTTTATTTGGATTTATTCTATTTGGGGTTCGCTGAGCATTTATGATTTGTGTATTTATGCTGTTTAGAAGATTTGGGAAGTTTTCCCCAACAATTTCTTTGAATACTCTTCCTAGACCTTTCCCCTTTTCTTCCCCTTCTGGGACACCAATGAGTCTTATATTTGGACGTTTCATATTATCTATCATATCCCTGAGGTCCATTTCGATTTTTTCAATTTTTTTCCCCATTCTTTCTTTTATGCTTTCATTTTCCATTCTGTCATCTTCGAGGTCACTGATTCGTTGTTCAACTTCCTCTAGTCTTGTCCTATGAGTGTCCAGAATCTTTTTAATTTGGTCAACAGTTTCTTTAATTTCCATAAGATCATCCATTTTTTTATTTAGTCTTGCAATGTCTTCTTTATGCTCTTCTAGGGTCTTCTTGATTTCCTTTGTCTCCTGTACTATGGTCTCATTGTTCATCTTTAGTTCTTTGAGTAGCTGCTCTAGGTGCTGTGTCTCTTCTGATCTTTTGGTTTGGGTGCTTGGGCTTGGGTTATCCATATCGTCTGGTTTTTTCATATGCTTTATAATTTTCAGGCATTTGCTGAACTTGATAGGGTTCTTTTACGATTTTTAGACCAATTGAAGTCCTTATCTCTAATTTATCAGATTTACAGCTTCGTGGAGTACACTTTCTCTAACTAACCAGCAGGTGGCGTCCACGAGCCACCTGTTCTCCACAAGCCAGTTGTCCCCTGCTTAGCCTTTTTGGTGAGTGGGGGAGTGAGTCTTGTGGGGTACAATTGGTGTACCAAGCTTGCGTGTGTAGTTGGTGTTGCCTGCCCTGTATATGGGGCGTGATTCTGGGCAGTCCGGGAGGGGGGGGTGGCTCCAACAATCAAATCTCCCTGGTGATCCTAGAGTTTTAAGGCTGCTGCAATAGTCTAATCCTTCAGTTCAGTCCTGCCACAGTTTGTCTCTGCCACTGACCCACAAGTCCTTGGTATTGGCGTATGGCTCCTGAGACTTGCAAGTGGGCCCCTCTTCCAGGCTTTGCACCCCAGGTCCTCTGTTGAGGGATGACTGTGCTATGTCACAGGTCAGTGCCATCCCCCCAGGGCAGTTCTGTGCTGCTGGTCTGTGTAGGGAGGCTCCCAGTCTGCTGAAATGATGGCTGAATGGGGCTTTGTTAATTCACACTGCTCTACCTTCCCAGCTCTGGGACAATCAGCTGAGGTTGCAGGGAAGGCTAATGTCCACGCCCAGTTTTGTGGTATGTGCCTGTTATTTGAAGCATTTCCATCACACTGGGTTGTCTGGGGCAGTTCTGGGCTATGGGGCTGGCGATGGGCAGGAGTGTTTCCTGTCCACCAGGATGATGGCTGTGAGCGGACACCCCGCTTTTCTTGGGAAGTTGTGGTGTTTAGTGAATTTTCTCAGCCACTGGATTATTGCGTTTTGTCTCAGAACTCTCCTAGTTCTGCTCTTGACTTGACCTGCCCAAATTGCAGGTCTTTGAAGCTTTCTGTATTGGGCTTCTTAGAGTAATTGTTTTAGAAAAAGAAAAAAGGATTAAAAAAAAAAAAAAAAAAAAGGGCCCTCCTCAGAGATCTAATGGGCTATTGAAATGCTAAGAGACAAAGCAACCAGGGCCATTAAGGAAAGGTCCACAGGGCAGAGAGATCAGCTTTTCTTTGGGATTTGCATATGTGCCTCAGGGCTCTTCCCCTTTCCATGTTCACCAGAACTCCAAAAATCCTCCGCTTTTATTTTGGAGTTTTTCGTGTTTTTTTTTTTCTATGCCTGTCTCCTCTCTGCTGGGCTGGCTGCTCTCAGATTCTCTGGTGTCTGGTCTCAGTCTATCTATGGTTGGAGTTTGGATCAGTAGAATGAGTTTCCGATAAGGGCTGCCACTGCAGTTCTCCCTTCTCCTTCCCGGAGCTGACAGCCCCTCCTCCCATGGGACTGAGCCTGGCAGGGAGGGGCACGGGTCCCCTGGCCGCAAAAACTTACAGATTTCGCTGATCTCAGCAGTTCCACGTTTTCATGAGTGTTGTATGAAGTATGCCCAAAGTCAGATTGCTCTGTGGTGTCCAGTCCACGCAGTTCCTGGCTTTCTACCTACTTTCCTGGAGGAGTAACTAAAACATACAGCTCACCAGTCTGCCATCTTGCCCCACCTCCCCGGTCATTAGCATTTGAATGATCTCTGACTCTGCTGTCTCCACCCTTATCTGGGCCTGAGCACTGGGAATTGAAAAATGGCTGAGACTTTCTCCACTGAGCTGAAAAAGGGGCAGAAGGCCCCCTTCAGGGTTAGTCTGTGGACCCCATCACTTTCACCCATTGGCCAGAGACAGCACCCAGTCTCCTGGGCTTCCCCTCCCTCCCAGAGAGGTCCTCCAGCTCTCCAAGGTCAGTCATCCCCAAAAGCCTCTGTCTGCTTGTTAATTAAAACCCCAGTTGGAGCTCAGCTGAGCTATATTCATTTGCTTAGTGTGATGGTTGGGTTCATGTGTCAACTTGGCTAGGTGGCCTGCAGAATTTGGACTCGTGCGCTCCCGCAGTTGCGTGAGTCACTTTTAGAATTTGATAATAAGAGACATCTCTCATTGATTCTGTTTCCAAGGAGAACCCTAACTATTACACTTAGAGAGTGCTGCTCTCTGGCACAGCAAGGCTTTGCAGTTTGCTGTCTGGGAGGGGACTTGCAGGCTTTGCAGTTAGCAGTGGAGGGAGGAGGCTCCCAGCTTGGATCCACAGTTTTTACTTGCATATATTGCAGGCATTCCTCCCAATTCCTGTTGGTGTATGGTGAGTACATTGTCACATTTGTCCCCCTGCAGTTATTCTAGATTATTTACTAGTTGTTCCTGTTTGTTTATTAGTTATTCCAGGGAGACTGAATAGCTTCCATTCTCTGTATGCTGCCATCTTCTTCTCTAGTATATTTTTAATTTGATGCACATTTTCTTTTAATTCCATAAGATGTGCTAATTTTATTTACTCTTTCGAGTTTTTTGTCATGCTCTTCTAGATTGTTTTTGGTGTCCTTTATGTCTTTAGCCATCTCATTGAAGTTGTTTGGTGATTTGTATGTATTTCTTTGATTAATTGCTTGAAATTTTGTGTCTCTTCTGGCTTTTTAATTTGTTCACTTCACTTGTCCATATGTTCTAGATTCTTCAAGTGCTTTATGATTATCTGTTGGCTTTGGGCCATTTGCTCATCTTGATAAGGTTATTTTGGGAAATGCAGTATTATTTGACCATTTATATATAATTTGGCATGGCTACAGCTTGCTGCACTGCAGTTTCCCTAGCCTACTAGAACTTTGCACTCTTGAGCTGCATTTTACTTTCAAGCCAGCCATCCTAGAACTTCTCCTTTGCACTGGGCTGGGTGGGGATCCAATCAGTGCCCCAGTTGTCTGGGTGCACTGGGAACTGCCTACCCTTGTACCATGATGTGTCCCCTGTGCAGTTTGACAGGGTGTCCACTCTTGGGCACCCTCGAGCTCAAACATGCCCTGCTCCCTTCCTGCCGTGCACCTGTGAGCCTGTGGTGTGTGTTAGGGGTTCCTGATGCTTCCATGTGGTGCCCTTACTTATCCCTGCTTCTTGGCTCTGCACACCCTGGCATTCTGTGGGGGGAGAGTAAATGCTGCCTCTCAGGATGCCTCATGGAAGCTCCCAGCCATATAGCTATTGAGAATCCCCTCCACAGCTAACTACCAAGATGGGTACAGGGGAGTGGAGAGCCGCTGCTCACTCCCTTGCCCAGTGGCTCTCTTGATGCTGCCCGCCCCAGAAGGTGGTCCGAGGCAAACAAATGCACCCTGTCCCTCAAGGTGCCATCTCTCCATGTTTTTGTTCATGTCCCCATCACGTACTGTAGGGGGTCCCTTTGTAGTCAATCACACCCTGAAACTGCAGTCCCTAGCATCCTCGGTACCCTCTGTAATTTCTTTCATGGAGGAGAAACCTACACCACCTTACCCACTCCACCATCTTCCCAGAAGTCTTTTGACATTCTTTTTAGACTCATAATTATTTTGTACTTAAGGAGGGATTTATAACTTGCCTACCAAAGATACACTTTTAATGTGCTGGGGAGCACATTTATTCCATTATGTCTTTCAGAGAAGTCTTCTTTTTAGAGGTAAACGGACTTCAAGAATACAAGAAAATTGCTTAAAGATGGTCAGAATAGTGTTTCTGGAATGGGAATCCTGTCATAACCTTGTGGCAGGAACTTCATCCACATTGACGAAGTAGCCCAAGCAGGAGCATGGAGCCAAGTCTTTGAACTAATTTCTGTTAAGGTTGTAGACATTTAGGGTTGAAAATGTGAATGAGGCCAGGGACAAATAGGGCCAGACTAGGAAAGCAAGTAGTTCAAGGGACATGGAAAGTCCGAAGGAGGATGCTTTGCTCTATCTGAAAATGTCAACAAGTGAAGAATGATAAAGTCCAACAGGAAAGGATAACTGAAGGGCTGATAAGGAGAACGTGGCAAAAGTGGATGTCAGGTCACAGGATTGTAACCATTTTCTGGGAGGAAGATGAGGAGCAGAGGTTCCCAGTCAGCCTCTGAAAGGAGAGGTCTGGATGAAGAAGCAAGCACTGCTCTCCCCACTCCTCCTGACCTGGGTGTGTCTTCTTTAGTCCATCAGTCAGGGATCCTGGACTTTTTTTTCTTTTCACTGATATGTCCCAGGATACATGTCTAGAAGAGTGCCTGGCACTGAAAAGGCATTCAATCCATATTTTTCAATATGTGAAGTGATATTTGTAATCGAGGTTTAGATTTTGAAACCAGGTTATATACATGTAAGCTTATGAATGTGTGTATGTGTATATGTATACGTATGTACGTGTGTGTGCACATGCGTGTGAATACTCGTGTATGCATGTGTGTATATGTACATGTATATGTTTATGTGTGCATATGTGCATGTGTGTAGGTGTATGTGTATTCATACGCATATGTATGTGTACACGTATTTGTATATGTTTGTAGGTGCCTGTGTATTTGTTTTGTATGTGCATATGTACATGCACATAAATGTGTGTGTGCACCTAATATTTTGTTACTGCTGACATTGTGCCATTTTCCTCATTGGCTCCATTTCCTTTGTCTACTCTGTGGGTCCTTTTGTGCAGGTAGAGATTGGGCCATGTGGTCTTACCACCATGTCAGGTGCAAATAAGATTTTATGATCTTCAATTGTTCTTTTTTGTCTATTCCATATCAAAGTAGTGACCTCAATTCCTGTACTTAAGAATTAAAATATTAATTGGTGCTTTTGGAAACTATCACACAGGAAGTTCTCCCACTCCTTCTTGCCAGCAAAACATTTTTAAAAATATATGATATAATTTTTTTCATTATTCGTTTAATATTGATTTTACTGACATTTTCTTGTGAATCATTGGGCTCAAATATTGCAAAATCCTCAGAGGCTGCCTATATATCTCTTAGTTTAATTCCTAGCAACATTGTCTTTGGATTCAGGATTGCAAGATGTTTTGTAGACTTTTCTTGGTCCTATTGAAAATCTCCTGCCATGTGGTCCATCTGGGAAACCAGGCACCTGTCCCCATGGCACACGCAAAATCCTTGAACTTCCCACTATCCTCTGGCAGCTCCGCTGTGGGAGCAGACCCTTCTCTCACCACTTGTGGGAATCCCATCACCCTCCAGTCCACCTCTCCACATCTCTTCCCTCTCTAGTTCACCCCCACTGTGAAGCCAGGTATCCTGGAAAGGACTCGGTGACCTCACCCTAGTATTTGAGAGTGCTCTTAGAGTCACCTCAGCAGCCCTTGCCCCATCCCCCAAGCTGAGTGGTGGAAGAGAGTGGGAGGGTCACAAATGATCATGGTGGACAAACTGCCATTCTCTAGAAATGATACATCCTCTTCTTGTTTGCTAATCCTTAAGAATGAGTGTCCTGGGCAGGCTGGCTTCAGTCTTGCTCACCACCATGCCCACAACTCAAATGGATTATCCCTCTGTGATACTCCCATGTTCTATTCAGGCCAGTTTTTGTGATCAGTGGATCTGGGTGTGAGCTCTTGAAGATGGGAATCTGTCTAGCAGTCACAAGGGAATGTGGATGTCATTGCATTTTGCTTGCCATCCCAGAAGCAAGGTGGCTTTAGGGGAGGTGAGATCAAAGGATTTTTTTTGAGTGTCAGAGTCTGAGAATATTTAAGAACTGATGGGAATGATCCAATTGAGACAAAAAGGTTGAGTATCCAAGAGGGAGGAGAATAAATGGTGGCCAAGTATAAGATAAAAACTTTATACTGCCCAATTCAGTATGCAGTACATCATAAAATGTAGTCATTAGACTGAGAAAGATATAAATTTTTGTAAGTTGTACTGTGAATTATCTTCTTCCTGGTGGAGCCAAATCTACCAGCATGAATCTTTATGATGATTGTGTGAGTATCTGGGCATGTCAGTCAGATCAGAATCATTTGGACACATAATATCTTTTAATGTAAGGTAATTATCTGTCACCTAAAGTCAGCATTGAGGTGTTATTAATTTAGAGTTATGAATTTTGATTGAATTCTGCAAAAAAATAATTTGTTTCAAGGACTTTAAAAACCATTCCTGAGGTATGAAATAGTAAAATTGAACCTAGAACAGAAAAAAGAATGCAATCAATATAGGGGAACAGAAAAAAGGTATGTAATTGATATCACTTATTAACAAAATTCAGTCTTTGTAACACTGTATACATCTGAGAGAATCTCATCCCGTATATGACTTATGGCTCTCACATGTAGGTAACATTGTACATGGGTGCACAGAGGAGAACTGTTTCTTCCTGTATTGTGCTGTGAGGCCCTTTAATGCATGCTCTTGGCTTCCCCTGCTGCACATGAATGTTCCCAGGTGTGAGGCACACCTGGAAATGTCTGGTGAGGCTGTGTTATACCCAGGCCATAACCATCCCAGCTTCTCTGTCCTGGTCCATAAATTAGAATGGAGAGTGAGTGTCCAGCCCAGAGGCTCCCATGGGCTTTACAGCAGAATGTGAGATTCTGTAGCACAATGTGGGAACTGCAGTAAGAGCTGAGAAAGTGTTAGTTCATTTTATTCTCTGTCAACCACAGTAAGAAACAAGTAGCAGTTAAAATTTATGTTTCCTAGTCATTTACTGTATCCTATGGTTAGTGACTAATTGTAAAGAATATCATTGTGAAAATACTGCCATTTCCACCTTGGATTGCTAGAATGAGGAGCATACGTGTGCTTTAAGCAGACTCCTTGATCAAAAGGATTCTGAGGATCTTCTACTCAAAATAATGGCAGGCCTTGTTCATGGACCCCATAGCTTTGTCCTGAGGACCAGCCAGCTGTTTGCACACACCTGCCTGGGGTTCTCATCTCATGCTCTCAACAAACTTTGAGGGTGATGCCTCTTCAGGGCTCACTTAGGGAGAAAGTGGTAGAGCCCAGACTAAAGCCCAGGGTCCCCTGACTTAACCGCTGCAGTGGGGTGACCCTGTGGTGCTGGCAGTGAAGGTCAGGTCTGTCTCGGGTTGACTAATCAGCATGGAACTTTAGTTAATATTCTCATCCATTCCCATATGTGTTCCCACTCTCGTTCTCTCTCCTTGTCTCCCTCTCTTTACATCTCCTCCTTTCTCTCTCTCCCTTTCTCCTTCACTCCCTTTCCTCTCTCTCCTTCTCTTTCTCCACCTTCCTCTATCTCAAACTCTCCCCTCCCTAACTGCCCCCACCCCCTCCCTCTCTCCTTCTCAGGTGACAGAGGGAAAGCAGGATCTGGAGAGAGCCTCACATTGGCCCAGAATGAAGAAAGAGGCCACTTCTCTCGAAGTGGCTTTCTGTTGCCAAAACTGAACTGGTACAGCATCCACTTCAGAAGGTTTGCTTTGTGACTGGGACACAGGAATTGCCTGGGCTAAAGTAAGCCGCCATTCAGATGAGCCTCTGAGCTTATGCCAGTGTGGCCTGGGGCATTCATTTGAGGAAATCTAGGGTTGACATTTCCCTCCATTTCATCTTGTGAAGCCTTTTCTTTTTCCACTATTTTCCCGCTTCTCTGTGTAGTCCTAGGAAAGAAAATATTTTAAAAGCAACTCTTTTTACAAGCTATTTTCATGTGGATCCCAGCACCTCTCCTGGGTGACCCTACATAGGTGCTGTGCCTTTGTGGGGCCTTAAGCCACTTTTCAGCTTAGTGTATTCAGCTGTAAAGAGTGTGCATATTTCACAACATTTTAAAGTATTAGCACCTAAAAGTTATATAAAATTATTTTCAATGCAAAACTTAAATAGCATTTTTATTCCTCAAGTTAAATAACACTTTTGTTCTAAAGATTAAATATAATTATTTTCAAAACAGTCATTTTCTTTACAATAAAATGTATTAGCATACATAGTGTGTGTAGTGTTTAATTACTTGTAGTTAAAAATTTCTTATTGTGGTTTAGGACTACACTTGTCAATCAATAAATAGCCACTGAGGGAAGGCAGGAAGTTCAATTGCCAAGACCTTGGTTATGGGGATTCTCTGTATTTATGTTACACTCCTCTACAGAGTAACACATGGAAGACACACCCGGGCCCCTTTCCTTTTTATAGCTGCACCACTAATAATATGGCCAAGTGAGGGTGTAAATCTTGACTTACTTGTGGATTTGCCATTTTTATGCCATCCAGTATGTGAGTTAATGTTGTGAGATTTAAATGTACACTTGAGATCTTTGGAGTTATTGATGTAAATGTTGTTTAAAAGGTTCAGCAGTAGGGTGGGTGTGCACCTGTTGCTTTGGGATTGAAAGTGCTCAGTCACTTTGGCTGTGGAGCCCACTATCCCCTCTCTGACCCTGGGGCCCTCCTCTCTGCCTGCTCAGACTTGGGAAGGTCTCAGCTGAGTGGTCCCCACACCATCCAGCCTTGTCTCTTTGCATATGATGGTGATTGTAAGACCAAAGCTTAGACTTGCTAGTTCTCCTCTGATTTACATAAGATGAAATATTTCATGAGTTTATAGAACAGATTAAAAGTTAAGTCTCCTCACAGGATGTAATCCTTGTAAATAAACATTGTGCATACCAATAGTTTCCTCTTGTCATCCAAGAGAGCAATTCATTTTGAGATTTTTAGAATCATGAGTTTCTTGATATTCTGTTTGGCCAACACATATTTACTAGAAATGAAATTGATTTTTTGTGTCCAGAGCACTGATGAAGAAAATAGGTGGGTGTTTAATAAGTGGAATTAATACTTAAAATAAATGAAAAAATTACATTTTCCACATTTGAATGTTACCCTCATTAGCATTTTCACTGAAATTTTAATGTTCTTTTGGAGCTAAGAACTCTCACCATGTTGGTAAGTTGTGGAAAACTCTCTGGGGAGTCGTGTGTGTTGCAGAATGCATTGAGTCACAGAATGCATCTAAGTCAGGCATCACACCTGCTGAGGGAGAGTTTACAAAGTTCAGGTTGCATAAACTCACAATTCTCCAAAAGATTGCCTGGGCCACTGTGTGTTTATTTTCTAGAATTCCCTGAAGGGCCTGGAGAAGAGGAGGGCAGATTTGCAGGCCATGGCGGAGAGCAGTGCTGCACCGCAGGTCCTGGTGGAGGGCAGTGCTGTGGCCCTGCGGGTGAGGCTGGGCATGCTGGGTGCCGGCTGTGGCCACGTGTGCACCTGGAACAAGGAGTGGTGTGACGCCCTCATGGTGCATGTCTGGTGCTGCCAAGGCCAGTCACTCCTCTCCTTTCCCCCATTTAAGCTAACATAGCTTTGGTCAGAATTCCAAATCCTGTTCTCTGCCTGTTGGAAGGACTTGGACTTCTTGTTCATGAATAACATCATTAGATATTTTATTCTTCTTTTAAAAAGATATTCACAGTGTCTCCAGTAAGGTATGAAATATTTCCAGTGTATGTAGAAATGTGTATTTCAGTGTTAGTAGGTACACCTTATTGTTTCATTTTCAGGATGGAACAGCACGTCTAGTGTTCTACTCCCACAAGCTGTCTGAACCTGCCATGTTTCCATTGTCTCAGTAGCAGCAGACTGGCTGAGAGTGCCAGCAGCTGATGGCCCAGAGAAAACTTTGACTCCTACTTTCTTTACCTGGGTGACATCAGTCTGGTTACTTAAACTCTCTCCAAGCCTCATTTTTTCTCATCTGTAAAAAGGGCATTGTTAGAATTTCTACCACATAGGTTTTTTGATAATTACATGACATAAAACATGGAGTGCTCTTCCATATACATTCTTGAAACCTCCAGTTTTAGAAATTACCGGTATGATTTTGATAATAGTTCCTTGTAATATGTTTGTTAGACATTTGCTTTACCACTACACTGTTAATTGTTTCTTGGTAAGGGTGGCCAGTTAATTCTTTTTTTATTTTATATCACTGTCATTTTTTCTTAAACTAGTGTATCTTCAAGGTGTAAAAAAGAAAATTACATTTCACATAATGTAGTAAGCATAAAAATAAGGTTTTAAGGAAAACAGGATTCAGTGGTGAAATGTCTTTGACAAGACTGTTTTATTTTAACAAGGAAAACACCAGAACAACAGCAGGAAAGGTTATAGGACTTACCTGTCATCAAAAAGTTTGCACGCCAACATTTATATTTGCACAGTGAGCACATTCTCTGGGATCCCTGCCTTTTTTTTTTTTTATTGAGATTGTTCACATACCATACAGTTATCCAAAGATCCGAAGTGTGCAGTCAGTTGCCCCCAGTACCATCATACACTGTGCATCCATCACCATAATTATTTTTTTTCAATTTTTAGAACATTTTCATTATTGCAGAAAAGAAATGAAGACAACAAAAGGAAACTCAGATCTCCTCATACCCCTAACCACCCCCCCATTATTGACTCCTAGTAATGGTATAGTACATTTGTTACTGTTGATCAAAGAACATTAAAATACTAACTGTAGTATGTAGTTTGCAATAGGTATATTTTTTCCCCATATGCTGCTCTATTATTAACTTCTAGTTATAGTGGCATACATTTGTTCCAATTCATGAAAGAGATTTCTAATATTTGTACAGTTAATCATGGACATTGCCCACCACAAGATTCACTGTTTTGTGAATTCCCATCATTTGACCTCCAGCTTTCCTTCTGGTGACATACATGATTCTGAGCTTCCCCTTTCCATCACATTCACGCACCATTCAGCACTATTAGTTATTCTCACAATGTGCTACCATCACCTCTGTCCATTTCCAAACATTTAAGTTCAACAGAATTGAACATTCTGTTCATAATAAGCAACCACTCCACATTCTTTAGCCTCGTTCTATATCCTGGTAACTTATATTTCACATCTATGAGTTTTCATATTATAATTAGTTCATATCAGTGAGACCCTGCAATATTGGTCCTTATGTGTCTGACTTATTTCATTCAATATAGTGCCCCCAAGTTTTCTTCATCCCATTTTTAAAGACAGTTTTGTTCACACACCATACATTCCATCCTAAGTCAACAAGCAGTGGTTCCCTTTACAGTCACGTATTTATGTATTAACCATCATCACCACTAACTATGTAAAGATATCTCCATTTCCTCCGCATTTCATTTTAATAGTGGTTTTCTGTTCGTCTGTTTCTAACAATGAATAAACAGCAACCCTGCCCTTTCTCACTGTGGAGTTTTCATTGGTAACTGTCATTTCTTTTGTCTGACATATCTAAGATGCTTTTTTACCAAATTCATAGAATTACCAGGTGATGGTTAATGACAGGGAAAGGTGAGATCTTGTTTGTTTGAGCATTTATTCCAAACAGTCAGGATGTGTAGGGCAGTGAGGATCCTGGGCTTCATTTTTGCCAGATTTACCACCAAACTCTGTGACTTACTATCAGCATAACCTGGGGAAATTACTGAATTCCCATTATACAAAAATAGGAATAAAAGTACATATCTAACAGGATTGCTGAACATTGAATATAAATATGTATGTGAGATTCTTGGCTCATAGAACATGTTCCTTATGAATTTTATATAATTTTTTGTTATTTGTAGCTTAATTCCACATTCTATATTATAGATTTGCAATTATTTTCCATTGACTAACACTTATCTTCTGTTTTTTTTCTAGTTTTCTTTAGTCTATAAATAGAATTCCTAAAAGTTGTTAATTTCTTCATCCCTCTCCCTCCTTTTTTTGTGTCAAGTTCCTACTTCTTGCCTTAGTCTCAACAACTTTGCTCAGTTTTTAACCTGCTTAACTGCTTGCTTCTGTTTTCAGACTGGTTCACATTTTATCCCTGCTTCAGGAAGTATTGCTGAGTCTTTGCTGAATGCATGGCTAAGCCCTGCCAGTGCTGAGGTAGGAAGACAAAGGCCCTGCCCCCATGCAGGTATAGGCTATGAAGCTGGCAGAGTCTCAATCCATATTTAGTCACTATTTCATATTGTGTTTGAATCTGTTATGTACCCCATAAAAAGCCTTGTTATTTAATGCAATCTTGTGGAGGCAGACCTATTGTGGGTCGGATCTTTTGATTAGGTTGTTTCCATGGCGATGTGACCTATTCAACTGTGGGTGATAACCTTTTGATTAAATTATTCCCATGGAAGTGGAATCCTGCCTATTCAAGGTGAGTCTTGATTAGTTTACTGGAGTCCTTAAGAGAGCTCAGGGGCCAACACAGACACAGACACTTGGAGATGCAGAGAGAAAGACATTTGGAAATGCTAAGCTAAAAGTTGAAGCCCAGAGTTTGCCGCAGAGAAGCTAAGAGAGGACACTTAGATAAAAATGCCTTGGAAAATGCTTAGAGAGAAATGCCTTGGGAGAACAAGCAAGGATGCACAGGATCTGAGATAGAGGAGCTAAGAGAGACTGAGGCCCAGAGACATTTTGGAGAAAGCAGTTTTAAAACCAGAACCCAGGAGTGAGTAAATGATCAGCAGATGGCAGCTCTCAGAAGTATTGCAGATGCCATCAGCCTTTCTTCAATGAAGGTATCCCCATGTTGATGCCTTAGTTTGGACAATTTTTTGGCCTTATACCTGTTAATTCATAACATGTAAATCCCCTTTATAAAAGCCAATTCATTTCTGGTATTTTGTATAACAGCAGCTTTAGCAAACCAGAACACTTCCTTAAGTGGGATTTTTAAAATATGATCAAAGTGTGGTGTGGAGAGGCAAAATGAAATCATTTGAAATATAAAACTGAGCAATAAGGGAGACAAATTTTTCTTTTATTATTCTTAAGAGTTTTATTGTATCATGCTCTAAATAGAATAAATTTGAAAAGTGTTTAACCCCAGCTGTGCATTTTTAAGAATGTGTTTCATCCACAGGGGTAGAGTTTTGCAGAGAAACCCTTCTTTAAATTCAGCATCCAGTGCTGCTATTTCTGCACATTTTGAGTCACTTAGATTATTGTCTTAAATATTTTATAGGACTGAGTCAGCATTTTACCAATTCCTTTGTGAAACCTCCGGAACCATGTGGAAACATTTGACAGAAATGTGGCTCCCATAAGCATCTGACTTCACCAAGTGGAAGATGTGTTGGACAAGATTGAAAAGAAACCAGCGAGTTAATGTGAGGGGATCATGCAGGTAGCCAGCAGGGTGGATGGTGGTGCCTCTGGGAGGGGGTGCTGGCAGGGGGTGCCCACTTATGGATGTGTCCTTGCCACACAGCAGGCACTTGGCCTTTCTGTAGGTGGGAAGGACAGAGGTGATGATGAGTCTCATACTTGGGTTGTAGGTGCTATAACCAGACATTTATTTAAACTGCCTTTAATTCTGAGTGGGTGTCAGTCCAAGTTGCGCTTTGATTTTTCCCCACATGATGGCTTTGTGTTTTCTTACATCTAGCAGTTACTGTTGGAGCTGGATGATGCTGGCCTCCAGGTGGAGAACATCCATGGCCAAGCCCTCATTTTGATGAACAGCAGAGTGGTCTCCAGCAGGGAATTGGTCAAACCCAAGCTAGCTGAACCTAACAGAAATTTTGAGACGGTGTCTCAGCATATCAGAATTGCCAACGTAAGTAATCTTTACATGTACAATTCTTTCCCTGTGTATGTGTATCTAAACGATATATGATGATAGACCATGTGCATCAAATTTTTAAAAATTAAAATGATACTCATGCTTTTCTTGAATGGTGCACCTGTCCTCATTTATTTGCGATTGTACAGATAATGGAGAGAAAAGGAATCAGTATTGAAGAAAATAACCCACATGAGAAATGGTTTCAAAGGCTCAATTGAATGTTAAAATTGATTATGAAATAATGAGAATAATTCCAGGGTAGGCTTGATTTCTTTTTGCCTTTCCAATGGGAGATTATAGTGTTTTAGCTTTCATTTTTAAATAGTTTCATTGAGATGAATTCCTATATCAGGTAATCATCCAAAGTGTACAATGATTCACAGTATCATAGTGTGTTGATATGAACAGTTGTGAAGTCATCACCACAATCAATTTTTGAACATTTTAATTACTTCCAAAAAAAGTAAGAATAAAAATAAATTTAAAAACAACACCCAAAACATCCCATACATCTTATCCTCCCCATTATTGATATATTTTGTCTTTGTTTTCTTACTCATCTTTCAATACACTGGATGAGGGGATTGTCATTCAGAAGGTTTTTTTTTTTCAATTAAAAAATTCATACCATAAGTGCTACATAGTTTTACAGTCTTCTTAAAGAATCAAAGATACTGGATTACATTCAGTTGAACAGTCTCAGGTATTTCCTATTACCATCCTAATATACTAAAAACTACCAAGGGATATCTATAAAATGCATAAGTGTAACCTCCAGAATGACCACTCAACTATATTGTAAATCTCTCAGCCACTGAAACTCTGTTTGTCTCATTTCTTTTCCCTCTTTTGGTCCAAGAATCCTTTTTCAATCCCGTGATGCCAGAAACAGGCTTATCTGAGGAGTCATGTCCCACATTTCCAGGGATGCTTACACCCCTGGGAGTCATATCCCACATAGTGGGGAGGGCAGTGAGTTTACCTGCAGAGTTGGCTTACAAAAAAAGGCAACACAAGAGCAGCAAAAAGAGGTTCTCTTTTGACTTTTATGATTCTTAGCATAATTATACATAGGTTTAGCTTCTCCTTTGCAGGAATAGATTTCATCAGGGGAAGCCCCAAGATTGAGGGTTTGGCCTGTTATGTTGGTAGTCCCCAGTGCTTGCGAGAATAACAGGAATTCCCCAGGTGGGGAAGTTTAATATTTCCACATTTTCCCCCAGTCACTCAAGAGGGCTTTACAAATACTTTTTTATTCTCTGTCTAAATTGCTCTGGAATGTTTCAGGGCATCACAGTAACCTGTACAAACTAGCAAGATCTCACAACATATTCAGGTTTCCATGTAATCATGGTGTTCAAATAAACTGACCACAGGTTACATTTGATAGTGTGCTACAGAAAATATAAATTTTGGACCAAATAAACATCTCTCCTTTTGGTCTCATACAGAAGTTGAAGTTTTAAAACACTGCCAGTATCATCATTTATACTTCATTCATATCTCTGATTGAAGTCTGATCCTGATCTCTTTTTCAGCTTTTCTGACAGTTGCTGTATGGGATAATACCGACTTCCATAGCTGCAGAACTCTAGTTCTGAGTCTCAGGTATCACACAGATACCCAAAGTTCCAGGGAACCACCAAGTTATTTAGAAGCAACCCATCATTTTAGAATGTAGAAATAACTAAAAAATCAGGAATAAATATGTCTGCTGTAAGAGCTTACAATCTAGGAACCTTTACAATTAGCCTTCCCCTGATAACCTGTAATATCAAATTCAGTTCTCAGAGTTTGCACATTATATTTAGTCCATATCAGTAAGGCATTATAATATTAGCCTTTTTGTTTCTGGCTTATTTGCTCAACATACTGTCCTCAAGTTTCACTCATCTAGTTGCATGCCTCACAACTTTCTAACCTATTGCAGCTGCTTTGTATTCCATTGTATGCATACACAACATTTCACCCTTCTGTTCATCTGTAGGTGAACCTTTAGGCCTCCAAAATCCATTGCAGATCATGAATAGTGCTGCCATAAATACCAGTATGCTTGTGTTCATTCATGTCCCTGTTTTCAGGTCTTCCCAGTATATACCTAAAATCAGGGTTACAGGATCATATGGCAACACTTACTTGGCCTTCTATGGACCCACCACACTGCCCTCCAGATGGGCTGTGATATTGTAGTTCCCTACCAACAGTGAATAGGTACATCCCTCTCTCCACATATTGTCCAGCACTTGTATGTTTCTGTTTATTTTTAAACAGTATTATTCATATACTATAGAATCCATCCTGAGTGAACAGTCACTGATTCCTGGTATAATCATATATTTATGCTTTCATCACCACAATGTATATAAGGACTTTTCCGTTTCTTCTGCAAAGAAAGAAGAGGGAAAAAGGGAAGAATAAAAAATAAGCTATAGAAGAATGAAAAGGAAAAACAACATGAAGAATCCCATACATCTGCCTTATATCCCCCTCTTATTGACAGCTTTTGTATAATGTCTTTGTTACATTTCATGGAAGCATATTGCAATGTTACTGTTAACTATATACACCACTTTGCATTGATTGTATTTTTCCATTTACCCTCCCATTTTTAACACCTTGCAATCTTGGCTATCTTTTTTTCTCCTTCGTGTAAAATCATTCTTATATTTGTACATTTGATCACCATTATGATCTACTGTAGTTTTTGTGACGTTATACAGTCCCAATCCTTACCTTCTATCTTTCCTTCTGGTGTCATACATGCCACTAGCTGCCTTCTAACCCTACTCACAGAGCTTTGTTCAGTGAACTTACAACATTGTGCTACACTCTTAACATTTTGTCTTTTGGATATTATATGTCCTATCTTTCTTATTTTTTTTCTGTCTTTTTACACTTACTAATAGCCTTCATTTCTACACTCTTCTTCAAACCTCTCTCTCTCTCTTATCTTTTCCTATCTGCTTGTAGTGCTCCCTTTAGTATTTCTTGTAGAGCAGGTCTCTTGTTCACAAACTCTCTCAGTGTCTGTCTGTCTGAAAATATTTTAAACTCTCCCTCATTTTTGAAGAACAGTTTTGCTTGATATAGAATTCTTGCTTTTCAGTTTTTCTCCATCAGTATCTTAAATATATTGCACCACTGACTTCTAACCTCCATGGTTTCTGCTGAGAAATCTGGATATAGACTTACTGAGCTTTCATTGAATGTGATGGATCAGTTCCCTTGCTGCTTTCAGAAGTCTCTCTTTGACTCTAACATTTGACAATCTGATTAGCAATTGTCTTCGAGTAGGTCTATTTGGATCTATTCTGTTTTGGGTATGCTGTGCTTCTTGAATCCGTCATGTTAAGAGTTTGGAAATTTTCGTTGATTAATTCCTCTATTATCCTTTTGGCCCCTCTTCTCTTCTCCTTCTGGGCCACCAATAACACTTACATTCATGGGCTTCATGTTGTCATTCAATTCCCTGAGACCCTGCTCATGTTTTTCCACTAATTGTCCTGTTGGTTCTTTTGTGTGTAGGATTTCGGATGCTGTGTCCCATAGTTCACTAATCCTTCTGCCCCTTCAGACCTGCTGTTGCAAATCTCCATTGTGTTTTTCATCTCTTCTATTGTGCCTTTCATTCCCGTGATTTCTTCCAATTGTTTTTACAATTTTTTTAATTGCTTCCTCACATTCTCCCAATGTCTTCTTTATATCCTTCATCCCTTTTGCCATGTCTTCCCTCAATTCACTGATTTGATATTGAATTAATGTCACATGTTTGTTTAAACATCTTTAGTTTTTTAAACTCCTCTATCTCCTTCATAGTGTAAGTTTGTTCCTTCAACTGGGTCATGTCTTTGATTATCCTAATGTGACTCATAACTTTTTTGTTAGTGTCTAGGTATCAGGTTTCCTCCATTCATTGATTCTACAGGTCATGTTCGCCCTTTGCCTAGGGTTTTCTAGTTGGTTGGCTGTGTTCTCTGTCTGTTCTTTGGCATTCAGTTCAACTTTTTCTAGACCTCTAGCATAGCTTCTGTTTAACTGATCAGAATTTTTCAGCTCTCATTTTGATTCTTGTCTTGCCTAGATGGGACCATTTTTATAGGAGTGTCTACCCTGATATAATCAACCACAAGCAGATTTTCCCAGACCAGACAGGTCCAGGTTTCAGGAGGAGAATGTAATCAGTATCAAATTTCCCTGTGGATGAGACTCAGCACCTTGTCAGACTTTCCTGTGAGGCCTCTATAATCTGTGCATTTCCTGTGCTGCCCAGCAGGTGGTGCTTGTCAGACCACAGCTCCCAACTGGCATAAAAGGTGTGGTGCCTCTAATTTTCAGCAGACCACATCCTTGCCAGAGACTGAGGGTGAGTCAGAAGGCAAGCTGAAGCTATTTTTTTTTTCCATGCCCCTGTGGTCTGAATTCTCCGAAGGACGCCACACCTCAGCTATGCCCCACTCCCCCGTTTCTTGGAAAAGATATGCCCTTCAGAGAATTCTTTCCTTCACTTGACTCCTTACTTTGTCTGATAGACCTACTTAACTCTACCCATTCTTGCATCAGTGCTGAAAATTGAAAATGCCAGAGGCTTTTTCTAATGAGCTACTTAGAATAGTTTACAAAATGAGAGAGAGAGAAAGAAAAGAAATCCCCTTTTCAGAAACAATCCATAGACCCCCAGTTTCATGAGTCAACAGCAGGACTTGGTACCCAGCTCTGTGTACCCCTTTTCTTAGAGCACAGCCCTTTTAACAGTATTGTGAACTTGGACAATTCCAAAAGCCTCTGTTTTTATTTATTTATTTTTCCATCAGCCCCACTTCCTTTTTGTTGAAAGAGACCTTAGAATTCCTCTCTTGCTTGCTCTGGGTTTATCTGTGCTTGAAGATTGTATTCAGTAGTCCAGTATGTTAATTAAAACATTATTGGCACTTGGTTGAGCTACCTTCCCTTGCTCTTAGTAGAGACTGTTTCTTTTTCCCACAGGGAAGTCTTCCAACTCAGCTTCAATGCCGGTGGGGAGGGTTGCCAGCCTCTGCCTTTTGGGGGTACTTTACTTATGATTCTGTGTTATGGTTTCACCAATTTCACCACTTCTAGACTGGTGTGTGATGTGTGTCCAGTCATGGAAGTCCCTCAAACAGTTGTTCCAGGCTATTTATTAGTTCTTCCTGGCTGTTTACTAGATGCTCTAGATGACTCAATTCCCCACCTCACTAAGCTGCCATCTTGCCCCACCCATTTCCCTCACTGTTGAGGGGAAGCTTTGCTGGATAGAGAATTGTTGGCTGGTAATTTTTCTCTCTCAGTATATTAAATGCATTATATGAATGTATTCTTGCATACATGTTGTTGGATGAGAAATCAGCACATAGACTTATTTGCCTTCCCTAGAAGATGGTGAATCACTATTTTCTTGCTGCTTTCAGAATTTTCTCTTTCTTTGGCATTTGAATCTGATTTCTATTTGTCTTGGAGAGGGTGTGTTCAGATTTATTCTGTTTCGAGTATGTTGGGCTTCTTGGATTTGCATATTTATGTTTCTTATAAGGGTTGGGAAATTTTCATCCATTATTTCTTTGACTATCCTTCCCAGTTCTTTTCCCTTCTCTTCTGCTTCTGGAACACCCATGATGTATATGTTTGTGCACCTCAAGTTGTCAGTCATTTTCCTGATACCCTGGTCAGATTTTTCCAATTTTCTCCATGTTTTCTTTTGACTGTTCAAATTTGATTACCCTGTCTTCTAGCTCACTGATCCTTTCTTCTGCCTATTCAGATATGCTGTTGTGTGTCTCTAGTATATATGTTTTTAACTTAAATTTTTTCTTGAGATTGTTCACATACCATGCAATTATCCAAAGATCCAAAGTATACAATCAGTTGCCCACGGTACCATCATACAGCTGTGCATCCATCACCACAATTTTTTATTCAATTTTTAGAACATTTTCATTACTCCAGAAAAGAAACAGATACAAAAGAACGAAACTCAAATCTTCCCATACCCCTAACCATCCCTCTCCATTTTTGATTCATAGTATGGTGTGGTATATTTGTTACTGTTGAAAGAGAGTTTAAATGCTACTAACTATAGTATATAGTTTGCAATAGGTATATTTTTTCCTATATGCCCCTCTCTCCTTAACTTCTAGTTATAGTGTCATACATTTGTTCTGGTTTATGAGAGAAATTTCTAGTATTTGTACAGTTAATCATGGACATTGACAACCACAAGATTCACTGTTTTATGCATTCCCATCTTCTAATCTTCAACTTTCTTTCTGGTTACCTACGTGACTGTGAGCTTATGCTTTCACCACATTCACACACCATTCAGCACTGTTAGTTATTCTCACAATGTGCTACCATCACCTCTGTCCATTTTCAAACATTGAAGTTCATCCTAGTTGAACATTCTGCCCATAATAAGCAACCACTCCCCATTCTTTAGTCTTGTGGTATATCCTGCTAACTTGTATTTTATGTCTATGTGTTTATATATTATAATTAGTTCATATCAGTGAGATCCTGCAGTATTTGTTCTAATGTGTCTGTCTTATTTCACTCAGTATAGTGTCCTCAAGGTTTCTTCATCAACTCATTTTTTATAGATGGTTTTTTTTCACACACCATACATTCCATCCTAAGTAAACAACCTATAGTTCCCTATATAGTCACATATTTTTGTGCTCATCACCATTGCCACTATCTATATAAGGACATATCCATTTCTTCCCCAAAGATGAGGAAGAGTCAAAAGAGGGAGAGAGAAAAGGAAAAGAAAAAGAGAAAGAAAAATATAATAGTTAGGAAGCACCAAAAGGAAATAGAGCATTAAACTAAAGTAGAATAAAGTGTCAGACAACATGCCCAATGCCAAGAGTTCCATACCCTTCCCCCTTGCCCCCATATGCATTTAGCATTGGTATATTGCCTTTGTTATATTGAAGGAAGCATAATACAGTGTTTCTGTTAGTTATAGTCTCCAGTTTGCATTGATTGTATTTTCCCCCAATCCCACCGTATTTTTAACACCTTGCATTGTTGACATTTATTTGTTCTACCTCATGTAAAAACATATTTGTACCTTTTATCACCATGGTTGAGCTCCTCAGGTTTCACTGAGTTATACAGTACCAGTCTCCATCCTTGTTCTTTCCTTCTCTTGTCCCACATGCTCCTAACCTTCCTCTTTCAACCATACTCACAGTCATCTTTGTTCAGTGTACTTACATTGCTGTGCTACAATCTCCCAAAAATGTTTTCCAAACCCATCTCTCCTGTCTTTTCCATTTGGTCTGTAGTGCTCCCTTTAGTGTTTCCTCTAGAGCAGGTATCTTGTTCACAACCTCTGTCATTGTCTTTTTCTCAGAGAGTATTTTGAGCTCTTCCTCATGTTTGAAGGACAGTGTTGCTAGATATAGGATTCTTGGTTGATGATTTTTCTCTTTCACTATTTTAAATATATCACTCCACTTCCTTCTTACTTCCATGGTTTCTACTGAGAAATCCACACATAGTCTTATCAAGCTTCCTTTGTATGTGATGGATTGCTTTTCTCTTGCTGCTTTCAGGATTCTATCTTTATCTTTGATGTTTGATAATCTCATTATTAAGTGTCTTGGTGTAGGCCTATTCAGATCTATTCTGTTTGGGGTATGCTGCACTTCTTGGATCTGTAATTTTATGTCTTTCATAAGAGATGGAAATTTTCATTGATTATTTCCTCTATTATTGCTTCTGCTGTTTTCCCTTCTTTTCTCCTTCTGGGATACCTATGACACTTACATTCTTGCATTTCATGTAGTCATTCAGTTCCTGGAGACGTTGCTCATATTTTTCCATTCTTTACTCTGTCTTTTGTTTTTTGTGTAGGCTTTCAGGTTTGTTGTTCTCCAGTTGCTGAGTGTTTTCTTCTGCCTCTTAAGATCTGCTGTTGTATGTTTCCATTGTGTCTTTTATCTGTTTTGTTGTGCCTTTCATTTCCACAGATTCTGCCGGTTGTTTTTTTGAACTTTTGATTTCTACCTTATGTTTGCCCAGTATTTTTATTATATGCTTCATCTCTTTTGCCATATCTTCCCTAAACTTTTTGAATTGATTTAATATTTGTTGTTTAAATTCCTGTATCTCAGTTGAAGTGTAAAGTCTGCTCCTTTGACTGGGCCATAACTTTGTTTCTCTTAGTGTAGTTTGTAGCTTTCTGTTGTCTAGGCATCTGGTTTCTTTGGTTACCCCAATCAGGTTCTCCCAGACCAGAACAGGCTCAGGTCTAGAAGGAGGCAATAGTGTCCTTTTCCTTGAGTGTGTCTTCGGTTGATACACCCTGTGATACCTCAAGTCACTGTGTTTTTCTGCCCAGCATGTGGCACCTGTCAGCCTGTTGCTCCAGACTGGTGTAAGGATGTGTGGCACATGGCTGTTTTCCCTCAGACTCTGGCATCTGGTTCTGAATGGAATGCAGGTAGTAGAGCTGGGCCCCACGTTTTCCTCTTAGGGAAGGTACACACCCTGGGGAGAGGTCATTTACATTCAAATAGTCTGTCTGCCTGTGCTGTCTCCTCCCTTGTCTGAGTCTGAGTGCTGTGAACTGACAGTGGCTGAGGCTTCCTCCACTGAGCCAAAAAAGGGACAGAAATCCCCCCTTCAGGGCCAAGCCCATGGTAACCCTCAGTTTCACCCATCAGCCTGAGATATCACCCAGTCCTTTGGGCTACACCTCCATCCTAGAGAGGTCCTCTGGTTCTCCAAGGTCAGACAGCACCAATAGCCTCTGTCTCCTTGTTGGGGATTCATAGCTTGAATCGAGCAGTCCATGCTTGTTAATTAAAACCCTAGTTGGAGCTCAGCTGAGCTATATTCACTTGCTGGGAGTGTGCTGCTCTCTAGCACAGTGAGGCTTTGCAATTTGCCATGGGGGATGGGGTTCTTAGGCTTTGCAGTTTGCCATGGGGGATGGGGCTCTCAGCTCAGGTCTGCCGTTTTCACTTACAGATTTTATGCTGCGATCTCAGGCATTCCTCCCAATACAGGTTGGTGTCTGATAAGTGTAGTCATATTTGTCCCCTTGCAATTATTCCAGATTATTTACTAGTTGTTCCTGGTTGTTTATTAGTTGTTCCAGGGGGACTAACTAGCTTCCACTCCTCTCTATGCTTCCATCTTAGCTCCTCCCCTTCTAGTATATTTTTAATTTCATCTACAGGGTATTTTCATTTCCATAATGTAGGTTGCCATTTAATGTATTTTTTCAAATTGTTCTTTATGCTTTCCCAGTGTCTTCCTCATATCCTGTATCTCTTTATGCATATTTTCCTTAATCTCTCAATTGATTAAATACATTTGTTTGAACATCTTTGCTTGCTTTTTCCAAATTCTGCATCTCCTCTAGTTTTTTCAGTTTTCCCTTGACTGGGTGATATCTTCCCATGTTTTAATATGCCTTATGATTTTTGTTGATATTTGTTCATGTGATTATCTTCATTTGTCTGTTCTAAAGGTTGGTTTCTCTCTCTTGTCTAGGATTTAGTTGTTCCTGTGTTTGTATGGGGCAGTCCTTTATGGGAGCCTCAGTATTTCCCAGCCAAAACAATGATGAGTATCCATGCAGGGGGAGTATACCAGCTCCAGTGTGTCTGAGAAAGGGTCTGGAGAGGATTCAAAAAGCCCTGTTTTTTCCCCTGCGTGTTCCAGCCTGCCCAGCAAATGGTGCTCTTTAGTTACTTATTCATCCTGAAAAGGTGTTTGCCTCATGTAACCCAGCAGTGTCTGACCCAGGGGGAAGGGCTGAATTGTGGGGATCCTGTACTCTCACTTCACTGGCCAATATTTGCCCCAGTATTTGGCTGTGTACCCCTCTGTATTTGGGGCAAAGGACTCCTGAAGGCTGCCCAGTCTGCAGCCATCCCCCAGGCAAGAATTGGGCATCTAGCTGCTTCCCTCATGGGTGGGGAATGGGCACCAGGATCCATGGCCAGTTACATTCTCTGCTCACATTCTCCCAGGCCCTTCCCACAATGACCTGAGCCTTGAAATGTCTTCCCCAGTCTCCAGGTCACCAAAGAGTTGATTTGGTCTGTTTCTGCCTGGCTCCTTGCTGCTTCGGGGAAAATAGTAGGTTTTGCTTTTCCCTCCGTAATCTTTAATTTTTGAAGCTCCTCCTGCTACCGCCTTTATTAAAATGCATTTTGTTGTGAGCATTAGCGTATATACTTAACCATGATAGCTTTCAAAGTGAGATTTAACATGTAGTTAGAAAGCAGATTTCAAAGAATGTTATGGGTTACATTTACACATTTTCAGTTAATTCCATTATTGTAAAATATAACAAATAAACAGAAAGGTGTTAACATTCAAAGTACACCTCAATCAGTAGTTATATAGGTAATTTCAAAAAATGTGGGTTATAGTTTCACAGTTTCAGTTCTTTCCTTACTGTGAAATACAGGTGCTAACATTGAAAGTACAATTAAATGAACTGCTATAGAGCAAATTTCAAAGAATGTTATAGGTTACAGTTCTACCATTTCAGTTATTTCCTTCTGGCTGTTCTAATACCCTAGCATCTATATGTGTGTGTGTGTGTGTGTGTGTGTGTGTGTGTGTGTGTGTGCGCGCACATGCACATTTTATTATTCACAATCCTTTGTTAAATTCTAGCTTGTCTATTGCTACCCCTTCCTCTTGTTTAAAAATTTTCTCAGTTTTCAGGGGTGTCTAGGTGGTGACTACACTAACTTTTTTATATTCAAAAAGAGTGTTGACACTGGGTAAGGGGGCTGTATCTGATTGTTGTTCTTAAAGAAGCTGTTGCCTCTGGTTTTTATGACTTTTCTGGCACAGGAACACTCTGTTGGATTTATGTTTCTGAGATAAAACTTAGTGAATGACAGACATAGGGGACTGGTGGTTTGATGGGTTGAGCCCTCTACCATAAGTTTTACCCTTGGGAAGATGGTTGCTGCAAAGGAGAGGCTAGGCCTCCCTATGGTTGTGCCTAAGAGCCTCCTCCCGAATGCCTCTTTGTTGCTCAGATGTGGCCCTCTCTCTCTGGCTAAGCCAACTTGAAAGGTGAAATCACTGCCCTCCCCCCTACGTGGGATCAGACACCCAGGGGAGTGAATCTCCCTGGCAACGTGGAATATGACTCCCGGGGAGGAATGTAGACCCGGCATCGTGGGACAGAGAACATCTTCTTGACCAAAAGGGGGATGTGAAAGGAAATGAAATAAGCTTCAGTGGCAGAGAGATTCCAAAAGGAGCCGAGAGGTCACTCTGGTGGGCACTCTTACGCACACTTTAGACAACCCTTTTTAGGTTCTAAAGAATTGGGGTAGCTGGTGGTGGATACCTGAAACTATCAAACTACAACCCAGAACCCATGAATCTCGAAGACAGTTGTATAAAAATGTAGCTTATGAGGGGTGACAATGGGATTGGGAAAGCCATAAGGACCACACTCCACTTTGTCTAGTTTATGGATGGAGGAGTAGAAAAATAGGGGAAGGAAACAAACAGACAAAGGTACCCAGTGTTCTTTTTTACTTCAATTGCTCTTTTTCACTCTAATTATTATTCTTGTTATTTTTGTGTGTGTGCTAATGAAGGTGTCAGGGATTGATTTAGGTGATGAATGTACAACTATGTAATGGTACTGTAAACAATCGAAAGTACGATTTGTTTTGTATGACTGCGTGGTATGTGAATATATCTCAATAAAATGAAGATTAAAAAATAAAAAAACTTAGTGAATGAATCTTTATAAAATCTCCAATAGGGACCTAAGAATTTTGGAACTACTGTTGGTAAGGGCATGGAATACTGTGGCCATTTGGGATATCTAGTGGAAGCTTGCCTAAGAGAAACCTCCAGGATAGCCTCATGACTCTAATTGAAATCTCTTAGCTACTGTAACCTTATTCTGTTCCCTTTATTTTCCCCCTTTAAATAAAGTAGACACCTTAAATCCTTTGCTACCAGGGCCAGATTATTCCTGGGAGTCATGTCTCAGGTTGCAAGGGAGATTCATTTCCCATTTTAGGGGAGTAAATGAATTTATTTGCTGAGTTGGGCTTAGCGAAAGGCCACATCTGAACACCAAAAGAGGTTCTCTGGAGGTGGTTCTTAGGCATAATTATATGAAGACTTAGCCTCCAGTGTACAGCCCTAAGTTTAAAAGAACTAGCCTCAAGATTGAGGGCCTGATTTATTAAGGTGTGGGTTCCTAATTCACATAACCTATATTCTGTTCCAAGATAAACAGTTTCTCACATTATCTTCACTTAGTTTTTACAATCATCATCACTCTCTATTTTAAACAATTATCATAACATAAGACAGCCCAGAGTTTTGTCAGCTGCAAATTATTTATTCCCTAGTATTAGTGTAATGCTTGTAAGCTATTCCATTTAATGCAGTCTCTGAAATGTAGTGGGTAGTTTTCCCATATACCACTGTGTTGTTAACTCTTTGTACCAGTGTCATACCTTATAAGTATGTCATGCTAACACTTATGTATATCTATAGTGCTACTCTGTGGGTTACATGCCTTTAAACAACCACTTTTGACCATGTTCACCTTCAGTGCAGCACTGATACTTACAATCCCGTTAATGAACCACAATCACCCCTGTCCATTCCCATACCATTAAGTTCAACCTCATTATGATGTCTGCACATATTAGATTATCATTCCCCCTTTACTTGCTTCTCTCTCTCTCTGGGTCCTCTTACATTCTACAGTATAAGACACTTATTTTACATTGTTCACAGAGTTCACATTGCTGGTAACATACAGTATCTCTCCTTTTGTGTCTGTGGTAGGTATGCTTTTTTGAAATGCAATTTTATTGAGATACATGCAATTTTATTGAGATATTCCTTCTGGCTATCCTAATACCTTAGCATCTATATGTGTGTGTGTATATTTCATTATTCATAATCCTTTGTTAAATCCTAGCTTGTCTAATGCTACCCCTTCCTCTTGTTTAAAAATTTTCTCAATTTCCTGGGGTATCTAGGTGGCAACTACACTAACTTTTTCATATTCAAAGAGAGTGTTGACACTATGAGTAAGGGGGCTGTATCTGATTATTGTTCTTAAAGAATTTGTTGCCTCTGGGTTTTAGGACTTTTCTGGCATAGGAATGCTCTGTTGGTTTTAAGTTTCTGAGAGATAAAACTTAGTGAAGTTTGCAGTCACTGGCTCACAATAATATCACAAAGTTAAAAATATATTCCTGTGCTGGTTTAGATGTATTATGTCCCCCAAAATGCAAACTTGTGGGGGCAGATGTATTAGTGTTGATTAGGTTGGAATCTTTGGATTAGTTTGTTTCCATGGAGATGTGACCCACATCTTTGAACCACATTTATAGTTTGTTGTGTTTTTTAACAAAGCATATGTAAGTTTTTGTGAAGCTAGGTGTCTTTGAAGTCTGTTTAGGAAAATACTGTATTACTGGTTGTCTCTCACATCCATTCACCCAAATCCCTCAGATGGGTAAATCATGTGAGAAAATTACAGCATCTGTAATAATGCACTTTTTATAGCTAGTCAATTAATCATTTGATTTATTGGTTCTAAGAATTTGAGATGAATCATCAATGATGGTCATTTTTAGAGCAGCATTTTATACCATAAAGGGTATCTACTTGGTTTTACAAATGGGAGCCCTGTCCTCTTCATTCTAAAATTTTCACTTTTTTATTTATATTTCACTTATATTTCAGGGCAGATCACATCCCTTCAAATAGCTAGTTTTCATAGACAGATATTTAAAAATTTATGTGATGGGGTGACAATATCTGTGATGCAATCACAGTCCTACATTTATGTTAATTATATAGATTCACCCAAGATGTTCATTCACAACAGGAATGCCCTGGTGAAAATGTACTGATTTTTTGTTAATTACTTGGTGAAAAGCCAGTCATTCACCTGCCCAACAGTAGACACATTGCTTAGTAAATTCACAGAGTGAGAGAAAGCCAAGTATGTAGAATTAGTTGCCAAAAGGGTAAAACTAGATAATATGCCGAGATGGTTAGAGAAGGATGTATATATAATTGGGTAATTCTTAGAGAAATGACACCTTTTCAACTGTATATTAATGCTGTTTTTATTTAATACTGAAAAAAATTTAATTGTGTTTTCTAGAAGTATTTGGTAACTGAAGAATTGTAGAAATGGGTAAAGGGTGGTATTACAAATGAAAATGAAACCTCTGCTTCTTCTGAGCATGTCAGCTTTGTTCCTTTTCACCCTGCAATCTCATGATTAACTATATATATGGGAGGGAGAGCATGTCACTTTCTCTCAAATAATTTATTTTCAAATACAAAAAATAATAATATGTGGGTACAGGATTCAGTTTTTAAAACAAAATGTTTACACCAATTGACCATCTATCCATGTAAAAGGAAGCAAACATGTCTAGATAGTAGCTGTTGGAACTTGCATTGTGGAGAACACATGCACTCTGAAAATTCTGTCATGAGCCATCGCCATGGTTATTGGACGATGCACATATGGCTCACGCTTCTAACTGTCACTCTGTGTGGAGAGAGATTGAAAGTTGGTGGCAGGTAGAGAAGCTCTCAGCTTCAGTCCAGAGATGGGAAATCTCAATTGCTGCTCAAAAGGTATGCTCATATTGACCTGCTTAATTAATTGAGTCCCCACAAATGCACAAAGATAATTTTCTAAAACTGTTTCTCATCTTTTTTTCTTTCTCCTTTCCAATTTGTAACAGTTTTAAATGTGTTTTGTAGTTTCATTTTATTCATTTATATTTTGTTTTTACTACAAAGCTGATGGCTATTAAAATTAATCTCCATTTAGAAAAATTTAGTTTTTCTTATGTTGTCCTACATCACACACTGCCTCCACCTTTGTTATTCATTTGGGAGAATATGGTGATGTCTCTTTTACTGTTCTGTACTCATTAAGGTCATAGTAAATTATTTTCAGAAATATGGAGTGAATCTGTATAGGTTGAGATGAGTAGGAAGGCATTTCACACAATGAAGTGTTCCTATCTTGGTTTTATCATGCCTTCCATCTACTTTTCAAGTTGAAATGAGTATTTAGTTCAGTACATTTGGGTGCCTGTTGCTTACATTATTATAGCTACTTTTCCAAAACATCTTAAGAATGTGTATGTGTAATTTATGAGCCAAAATACACATTTCCTTTTGTACTTGTTGGTTACCCTAAATCCCCATTTTACAGATATAGCTATATATACTACCACCCAATGATTCTTCTCCCTAAAGATAAGTGTATGAAGAAGAGAGTAACTTTTTGTCAGTTACCCAATGAGAGTCCATCTTTCAACAAATAGCTCTAGAGAGAGAAATATGTCAATGAACTTATAGGGACTGATAAATAACCAATACATTGACAGTTATTTAAACACACAGGAAAATATGTAATATACATAGAAGAGAAGGGTAATAAAATTTGTGAAGTGAATGGGCCAGGAATACCTCAATTCATGACTGTTAAACAACATTCATGAACACTAGCCTTTTATCCTAGTCATATTCCCTAGAAATTCATGAGCAGCACCAACAGTGTACTGATGGTTATTCTGTATCCTCTCAGCTCCCACAGGGGACCCATTAGAGGACATTTCTCATGCCAAGGCAGATGAAGAGGACCCATCAAACATCAAGGTAAGGTTGTCCTTTTTGTTTGACATAAATGTATCAATTTCTTTGTATCTTTCTTTTATAATCAGGTTCAGATTTGAAAACTTGATCATGTAGGTTATGGAATTTAGGGACTTTCTACTTGCCTGGGGCGGGGGGCAGAATCTCTGACCAACTGTCAACTGGTTCCAGAAGGGCCTTTGAACTTGGTAACATCAGATTTGAAACTGTATTGTCGAAGGGCTTTTCATCAGTGGGATTCTTTTATTCTTTGGATAAATAATTTTGCGATTTCCTGCCAAAGTGGACTTGAGAGAAAAATCCTCTCAGAAAGTATGTGCCTTTTTCTGCAGGTGCCTTCTCCTCTTGCTTTTGTGTTCTTTGACTCAACCATGGTTTCCCATTTGGTATTCTAGAGCAACTAAGAGAGCAAAAAACCTCTGGAACAGGTGTACAGAATGATCTGATCCTCACAGTGTTTCTTTTCCTTCATTACAGTGTTTCATTTCCTCAAGAAGAAGAGGAAAAGGTGTGTATTCTGGATTCATTCACTGGCTAAGGAAAGAAATCCAGATGAGCATGGTGACGTTTCCTTGCTAGCTTTAGTGTGGAGAGCCACAGTGATTCCCAATTCCATGTCACAGTGAGAATGTGCTGTGTAGTGAGAGAAACTGATTTCTAGATTAAGAACTCTAACCCTATTTCTACATTCCCTGGAAGGAGCTAGGTTCTTCTTGTGTGGTGTAAAGTAGCATGAATTGGATTTTGGAGTTGTCAATGGATAAGCCATTGTGGTCTCATTGTGAATGTGTGTGTGTGTGTATTTACAAGTGCTTGTGTGTATTTATCCTTGATGTAGGTCCCATTTACCACAGAACAATTGCCAGTGTCAACTATGCCAAGAAAATAATCCCATCTGAGCCCAGCACAGTTTACATATACTAGCTCATATAATCCTTAGAGCCATATGAGGTGGGACTGTTTACTATACTCATGACTCAGAATAATGGAGGAGTAGAGATATATATATCCCCAATTTCATGTGCTTCTTTGGGAAAGAGACAAAGTATGTACCCAACCATGTGAGCCTGGTGTTGATACTCTGAACACCTGACCTGCACTTAACACTGAGCCATAGGAATATTAGACATTGTACAATGGATGTGTAGCATCTGTGCATGTGCCTGAAAGCTCCCAAACCAACAGTGTTCCCAAACACTGCCCATCCTTAGAAGTTAACTCAGTAATCGTATCACCCAGGACACCTATCAGTCCATCTTAGTACCACTTTCACATACTTGTTGTGAGCCACAGACCTCAGAGTTCAAAGTCACCAATTTGTACATTGAGGTCAAAATCTGATAGAGAAACTGATAGATTACCTGGCCAAAATCTGATGAGAATTGGGGAGAAACTTTAAAGTATTTGATTCCATTGTTACCATGCACCCTAGAAATCCTCCTGTCTTACAAGCTTCACACGTTATGGAGAGTGACGAATAAGAATTCAAAATCCACCTTGGCTTTTTTCCTGCATTGCCTCTTTGGAACAGTCTTGTGCACCTGATTAGAGAGCATTTGTGGTTAACCCACTGTGGCTTTCATTAAGGAATTCTCCCAGTGTGGGCTGGTTAGTGTTAGCAAAGAGAGTCAGCTCTTTTCATGAAAACATATACATGGACTAGAAAAGGAAGACTGGAAGGAAAATATGCAAACTGTGGTTATGTTTAAACAGTAGGGTTTCAATATTTTCAAATTTTCAGTACTTGATTACATTTGTAACGTTAGTGTTTAAATTCAATGGAATATTTTGCCTAGAATTCACTCAGATCACTTGATATAGTGCAAAATCTCATAAAAGAGAAGACAAATGCAGAAGAAGTGCTTGTGGATCCATGAAGGGTGGAATGGTTTTGGAACCTGTTAAGAAACTAGAGGCACTTAGGCTGGGTTTCAAAAATGGAGAGGTGGAATGAAGACCCTCAGTCTTTGTATCATAGTTTATATTTTAGTATGCACCAATTTGTGGATGGACTATTTCAAGTCACTTTAGGTTGCCTTGGTGGGAAAACCAAGGAATCTGTTTCTCATTTCTTTCTTAATCCCCTCTTTTGCCTCTCTCTTCCTGCTTATCAGATTTGTGAATAAGGGTCCACTTTTTCTTTGTGTATTTCATTGCAAATTTGTTCAAATCTTTCTACATGTTATTCATAATAACACACAGTAGACTTCAGAGAGCATGGTGCTGCCAACACCTTGATTTTGGATTTCTCCTCTCTAGAAATGTGAGAGAATTAAGTTTCTGTTTTTTAAGGTTCCAAATTTGTGGAAATTTTTTATGTAAACTGTTGGAAACTAATACAGATTTTGGTACTGGGAGATGGGGTGCTGCTATTATAAATAAATGGAGATGTTTCATATAGGGACAGACATGGATGAAGCTAAACCAGATGTTTCCAACTCCTGCCTGTCAAGCCAACTCTGGCCAGTGAATCTTTCCATTGAGACCCCAGACATCAAAAAGTACAAATGGCCATCCCCACTTGTCCTCTTTTGATTACTAACCCTGTGAACCAAGCAGGAAGTTACAAGGTTGTTTATACAACTAATTTGGAGATTGGATTTTTTTTTGTATAATAGCGGCAAAAAGAATAACACACTTGTAGAAAATTGAAAAAGGTACACAAGAATGCACACTGAAATCTGACTGACCTTTCCCTGTTTGCAGCCTCTACTTTCTGCCTTTCGAGTAACAACTCCTAAGTTTTTGTATATCCCTAAAGATTTAGTAATTGAAATTTCACATTTGACACTGCACAATCATTTTTAATTGCTCTACCTTTATTTACTCAGGTAGTCTCCATTTATGTAACTACACAGAAAAGGCAGCTGGGAGGGTCATACTCTGCTTCATTCCAAATGTTCTCCAAAAATGTGAAGTGTGTATGGTGATCATGACACAGCCTTTTGAATGCCATTCCTCCAATTGGATGGTTATATTTTTCTTAACATGTTTCTAATCCTTTTTTAGTTCTCTTCCAAATGGCATTCAGAAGTATCAACCAATTTTGTTTTGTTGTTCTCAATCTATATTTTTCTCATTTTTCTATCAAGTTGGGAGCCATTTAGGATATTAGTGTATTACCTGTTCACTCCCAAACTTGCTCAAACATTCCCCTCACTTAGGTAATCACTGAAGATAATATGGCACCATTTATATTAATCAGTTTGTAACTCACCAACAACCTAACTGATTAGTTGAAAAAATCTTTGGTGAAAAACAGTGATGGGCATTTGTACTGCAGCATCCCATGCCATGAAGGGCACTGTGTTAGTTTTCTAGGGCTGCCATAAAAAGTGCTAATAACTTGATGGCTAAAAAAAATAAACAAAAACCTATTTATTCTGTAATCAAAAGAGAATATCTGTTCTGTATTAAAAGTCTGCAACCAGGTTGTCACAGGGCCATGCTCTCTGTGAAGACTCTAGGGGAAGGTTCTCCCCTCCCTTTCCCTGGCTTCTGGTGGAGGAGGGCAACCTTGGGAGTCCCCTGGCTTATGGCTACATGAGTTTGCCTCCACCTTCACTTGGCCTTCTCCCCTTTATGTCTGTGTCTTGGCCTGTGTCCCTTCTGTTTTTATAAGGGCAGCAGTCATATGGGGTTAGGGAATTAGGGTATGGGGATAAATACCTATCTGTCCATCAATGCCCTGTTCTAGCTAGGGAAACATTTTTTCTGGAGTCGTCTAATTTAATTTCCTCTCTCCAAAAAATTTCCTGCAAACTTTATTTTGAATTTTTCTCTTTCTTTTCTGGTTTCCTTCTTCAAGATCTAGTCAGCAGGGTTAAAACTTTAAGATAAACACTCCTTTGTTGCATTTTTTAAAAAGTCTTTTCAGTTAATTCTAGTGTCATTTGATAATTACCCATTTAATAAATATTTAAACCTCTCTTTGAACCATCTTGTAACCTAATTTACATGAGCCAACCCTGTTAAAATATTGGTTAGTTTCCTTCTTATATGTCTCCAAAACAGTCCCCTCCCAACTACCTCTCCATTTCTGCAAGTCTTGCTGTTAGGAATTTAAAGTGGAGCAGTCACTGTGGAAAACAGTTTGGCAGTCTCTCAAAAGCTAAACATATAGTTACCCTATCACCAGTAATCAAACTGGTAGGTATATGCATGAAAGAATTGAAAAGAGGGAGCTATACTGATGCTTGAAAAACAAGGGCCGCAGCAACAGCATTCAAAATAGCCAAAATGTCAAAACCACCTAAATGTCCATCAACAGATAAATGGGATAAATTTGTCTATCAAAGGAAGGCCAAGAGCACCAGCATCCATGCTTGCTAAACAACCAGCCCCATATGCTGGAGCCCCTTGTCTATGTCAAGCAAAGTCTCCTGAGTAAGGTGTGAGCTGCATCCTGAGTGCACTGATGGTTCCTCTGTGTCTCCAGTTGCTCCCCTGGAGGATCTGACAGAGGAGGCTCCTGGTGACAGGGTGGATGAGGAGTCCCTGCCTAATGCCAAGGTAAGGACATCTGTGTTTTAGATAGAAATGTTCCTTCTCATATTCATTTTTGTCAATTGAGTATTTAGATCTTAAATTGCAATGATGTACATTATACATTTTAGCTGTTTTAGGGGAAGAAAAAGTTTGATGGGGACCTCCTATAAGAGATCCCTGGTATGAGAGAGCATTACAATATGCAGCATCAGATTACAAACCATATGTGAGCAGACTTTTACCTCAGCAGACATTTTTCTTCCTGTTTAAGACTTTTGTAATTACCATCAAAATTGACTTGAGAAGACAAATCCTCCAGGAACATCTTGAGCCTTTTCTATAGGAGGCTGCTACACATATTCATGGGATCTTGACTTTACCACTGTTTCACTTCTGTTTTTATAAAATATGAAGATCTTTCGAGAATTGACACAGCATGGCCTGATCCTCACTGTGTTTTCTTCTCTGCAATTGTAGGTGACCTTGAAAGCAAGCAGAAATGGTAGGTATTCTGGGCTCATCCAACTGCTGTGGGAAGAAGTCAAGATAAAATAGGGGTCTTCATAGGAGCTTTTGTCTGGAGAGCCAGCCTCATTCCAGCTTCATAGGGTAATGGAAGATTGGGATTACAAGAAAAAATTCAGTTAGTGAACCTGTCCTTCTTTCTATGGTCCCTGGTAACACCTGTGTTCCTTTCAGGTGGTGCAGTTTTGAGTGTGTGGGGGCTTAGGGAAGTCTATGCGTGAGTCTCTGTGGTTTAATTGGAGTTTGTATGTGAGTATGGGGGAGTGACTGTGCATTTCCACAGGTGATAGGTCCCACTTACACTGGACAGTTGCCAGTAACAACTTTCTCAAATATACCCCATTACCATGACACTTTTCATATACATTAGTTTGTTCTAACTTCACCAAAGTTGCATCTGTGGTTTGCTTACTATCACTGTGACACAGGTGGAGAAATTGTGGTGCAGAGATGAATGACCCAAGCTCTTGTATTGCTAACAGGAAAGGTCCTAAATGTGAACTCAGGCTTGCAGCCCCAATGTCAGTGCCCTTATCACTCAGTCATATGATCACTAGACACCATACAAGGGATTTCCAGCATTTCTATATATGCTTGTCATTACCTGAGCCTACAGAATCCCAGACTATCCATCATCATAAGGTAACCTGAGTGGACCCATGGACAAGGGCAGCTAGCTGTTTGATTATTGCAGACTTTGGCATAGTTTTCAATGTCAAGGCATGTAGAAGGTCCATATACTTCCATCAGATCAAAATTCTGAGCTGTTGGTGTCATGTATGAGAACCTGTTCAACAGTCTGGACTGAGGGCACAGTTCAGCAGCTCACCCAAAGCAGATTGGCATCGGGAAGATAATTTGTTGCATTTGATGACATCATCACCATGAACCCTAGAGGTAGTTAAATCCTGTGAGTGACACACACTAGGGTCAATGACAAAAACTCAAATAGGACTTGGTTCTTCCCCTGGTGTGCAACACTTTTGTTGAAATCCTCCTATTCACGTGGGTTAGATGGTGTCAGCACTCAAACCATGCATTCCTCCATAATGACCATCCCACTATTGAGGGCCAGTGATGGACAATGAACAGTTCAATGAATACACAGCATAGTATAGGAAAGGAAGGCTGAAGGAAAACTATGATTAACAAGTAATGATTTTTAAATGGTAAGATTTTCCATATTTTAAAATTTTATATAACTGTCTGTAAAACAAATTGTTAGTGAATCGATACAAAAAATGTATTGCCTCAAATTGAATCCAGTCCACCAACAAAGATGCTTCTAATCAAGTGGAAATTCCTACTGAACACATTTAAATGTACTGCCAGTCTGTGCGGATCCGTGGTGGTTGAATTGGTGTAGAAATGTCAGGAAGATATTGGCAATTTAGGTGAGATACTGAACAAGCAAGAAGTATGATGAGACACTGTCAATGAGTCATAGTGTGTATTTTAGTGGCATTTGTAGACTGACTATTGCTGGTAGCTTTAGTTTGCCATTAGCTACCAAACTAAGGCTTTCATTCTTGTTTCTTTCCTACTCTGTTTGCTATTATCCTTTCACCATGGAAGATGGCCACTCAGCAGCTCACACCATGCTTGGTAAACTACCATCTCCACACCAGCATTTTGTCCCAGGCCAGAATTATCCCTGGGAAATTCATGAATAACACAACAATGTGCTGAGAGTTCCCTTGTATCCTAGCTCCCCAGAAGCAGCTGATGGTGGCAGTTACAAGTGATCAAGAGGATGAGGAGACCCCACCTAATGATGAGGTGAAGTAGCTATTCTTTGTCTAAGGTAGAGAAGTTGCTTTTTGGTTTCTTTATCAGTTGATTCCAGGTCATGATGTCTGCTCATGTACATTATATATAACATATAAAGTTTCCTTGGGTCAGAGAGTGTGGAGTTGTAACCTCTTCCAAATGATCCGTGATTCAAGCAGGAGGGCATCCACAAATGGTAGCAGCTGGTTATAAACTATGTGGCTCTCTCAGCTGCATTTTTTTACTTAGATTAGAATTTTATAATCACCAGCTGAACAGGACTTCAGAGGTGCATGTCTGGGAAAAGCCTGTGAATTCCAGATTTATGTCCATACATGCTTATGGGGTCTTTGGTTTTCCTAATGGTTCCAGGGAAGGAAAATTCCTGTGGAAATGGGATATAGCATGATCTGATCCTCATAGGGTTTTCTCTAATTGCAGGTGCCACGTGGACCAAGTGAAAATGGTACGTATCTAGAATTACTGTGAAAAATTCTTGATGAAAGTTGACCAAGGCATTGTTAGTAGGTTTGCCTCATGAGCCATTATTGTTCCAGCTCTTTGTGGGAATGAGGGTTGGGGATGTGATTAATAAAAAGTATTTTCCTTGGGAAGGACTATGGGCTTGTTCTACTGTCCTGAAAGCAGCTGCGCTGCCCTTAGATGGCATGGATTTTTGAGTATGGTGGTTATCGGACATGTATGTGTGACTCTATGTGGTGTGATTGTGAATGTGGTGAGGGAGAGGGAGTTTGTGTGTGTGTGTGTGTGTGTTTCCCCAAGAGATTTGTTCAGCTTGTATAACTGCCATTGTGAACTTTTTCACTAACAATCCCATGACCCCTGACACATTGTATATAATGTCATTCATAAAATGCTCAGAACAGTCATTCCTCTCCCTCATTATGTTTACTTTCCCCATCCTTTACATAGAGGTTCTGAGGTTTGGAGATTAGTGACCCCAGATCTCAAGTCCCTAAGTGGAAGAGCCAAAATGTAAACCCAGGCATTTGGCCCCTGTGATGATGCTCTGAACTGCTGAATTGCACTTATATCACAGCTATGGGTTATCAGACAAATGAAAGGGACTTCTACAATCTATGTGTATTCCAGGAAGTGCTCAAGTTTAAAGGGATCCTAAACAGTATTCTATATTTGCTGGACTCGAGTCATAAAATGCTTGTTAGCATTATGTGCAGTATGCCAGATACTTAGACACACGAGTCTGAAAAGCACATTGAAATCTCCATGTTTCTGGCAAATTCACAAGTTCTGAGAGTTGAGAGGCATCAGTAGGACAAGCTTGTCAGCTTCTGCCCATGCTGGGTCACTTCTCAGTACATGGCCCAAGCAGACAAGAATCAGAAAGATATTTTCATCTGTTTGAAAACTTCATAACCTCAGGCCCTACAGATGATCAAACCTGTGAGCTTCACATTCAAGGGACAATAAAAAATAAGATCTTAAATGCCCACTTAGTCATTAGCCTAATGTTCATCACCCTCATGCATCTCTCCTGTAGACCTGACTCACAGCCTCAGTGCTCAACCCATTCCTCTGCCCTAAGAAGAGTCACACTGTGGGCTGTTTATTGTGAGCAGTCACACCACTCAATGAGTACACACACATGGTAATGAAAAGGAATTAAAAGGAAAAATATTATGTTGTGGACATGGTTATTTTTAAGAAATAATGCCTCAGTAGTATAGAAACCTGTGTAATTATTATCTTTATGAAAATCTTAGTGACTCTATGGAAAAGAATTTTCCTAGAATTAAATCCAGTCCACCAAAAAAGGTTGCTTATAATAAAGGGGAACATACTACACTAGGCGTTCTTTGGATCCATGGAGATTGCAGTGATCTGAGGAATTTCATTAGGACACTGACACTTAGCCTAACTTCAAGAGAAGTGGGATGAGTGATGGGACCATGTCAGGAATCAGAGCATCTATTCAATAACCATTTGTAGATGGATTATTTCCGGTTGTATATGAATGCCTTTAGCTGCACAGCCAGAGAATCTTATTTCATGTTTATTTCCTGCCCCTCTCCTTTGCCATCCTTTTCTCCATGGAGGATGGCCCAGCAAAAGATCATTCCAGGCTTTTTATCCATTAGCCTCCCTATTCTATTGCCCCTTCCCAAGATATGTGAAGCTCCCCAAATAACCCATGAGCTACCCCTTGATGTACTGACACTTACTCTGTGTCCTAGAAACCCCTGAGTGCCTGTTAGAGGAGCCTCATGGTGACACGGCAGATGAGGACATTCCATCTAATTCCATGGTAAGGTTGCCTTTGAGATAAGATCTATTGTTTTTCTTTTTCAGATGAGTTTAGATAGAAAAATCTGGCTATGTAATTACAGAAATACATATGATTTCCAAGGTCATGAGTATGTTTACTGTGAGCTTATTACAGATTCCTGAAACAAGAGGGCAGCAGCAGGGATCAGCTGTATGATATGGGACCTTTTCCTCAGCAGCAGGTTTTCCTTGGGTTAAGAATTTTTTTATATCCTAAGCAAAATAGATACATCATTCAGGTAATCTTGTGAACTCCCATAAATGTCTACTACAATAGCTTATGTGGTGTTTGACTCAACCATGTTCCCCATCTGCTTTTCTGAAGGCACCAAGAGAGCAAAAGACTTCTGCAAACACAAGACACAATGCTCTGATCCTCAGTGTTTTCTTTTCTCTAATTGCAGGTGGACTCAGAGTTGAGTGAAAATGGTATGTATTTCGGAATCACTTGCTGTAAAAAACTTCGAGATTATTATAAAAAACATGGCTTTTGTGCTTACCTTAGGCTGGAGAGGCACCCAGATTCCATCTTCCAGGTGGGAATGAGGACAGGGAATGTGATTATGCTGTAGGTAAAGAAAAATGGTCAAGTTCCGCAGTTCTCGTAAGCAGCTCTGTTCATTTAGGTGGTGAATGTTGGCATGTACAAGAATTGGGAATGTCTTTGTGTAAGTCTATGTGGTGTCATTATGAAGGTAGTGATGACGGTGAGTGTGTGTTTCCCCAGAAACTTTTCCCACCATCATAGAACAATAGTTAAGGAGGCTGAGATGATCTTAGAACATGTCAAGGAGATAGTGGCATTTTGATAGTGCTTCATATTGGGCAGGAGGAGTGATAAGAGTCTAACATTGAAAAATAGCATGTATTTTCATACTATTTGTAGATTATTTCCCATTGCTTTGTGATATCTTTAGCTACAAAGCCAAGGACTCCCCCCATTTTCTCCTACTTCTCCTCTTTGCCAGCCTCCTTCCATCCCACAGAAGCTCATTCTATGCTTCTTCACTACCCACCTCCATATTGCTCTGACCTTGTCCATATCAAGCAAAGTGCCCTGAGTTATCCAGGAGCAATAACCCCAATGTACTGACTTAATCTGTGTCCTCCTAGCTCCCACCAAGGGCTTGCTCAAGCAACTTCTGCAGGCCACAGCAGTAGAGGAGGCCCCATATTATTCTGAGGTAAGTTTGCTTTTCTTTGTCTCAGAACTGTTGCTTTCTTGGTTTCCTTCTTTTTCAATCCAATTCAGATATGGAAATATGACCATGTACATATAATAGCTGATATCTACAATTTCCTTGGTGGGGGCAGTGTTCAATGGAAGCCTATTACTAACTGATCTATGATTCAAGAGGGAAAATTTAAATAGGAGCATCACTTATATTTTAGAGTAGGGTGTATTTTCCTTAGCAGCAATATTTTCTCCTAGATTAGAGATCTATCATCCAGGAAAAGCTTATGTCTTTTCCACAGATGTTGCTTTTCAAGTGCTTTTGGATTTCCTTGACTTGACCACTCTTTCTTAAATTATCCTCACATTGTTCTTTTCCTCACAGTGTTTTCTTTTCTGTAACTACAGGTGGCCCGGATAATAAACCCCAATGGTAGGTATTCAAGACCATAACTTCCTGAGCAAAAACCTAAATGATAAGAAAGGTGGGTCTTCCTTGCTGGCTTTAGTCTAGAGAGGCTCTTCCCCAGTTCCACCCCCAATTTCAGCTGCCCAGGGGAAATAAGAATTGGGATGTGGTGAAGGAAACCAGTATTCAGGTGAGAACTAGGGTCCTATTCCTTGAGTATTTGGGTTCTTTTTAGGCAGCTTGTGTTTGTGTGCATGTGAGAAGTGTGTATCCATATGTCATTGTATGTGATGTGATTCTCAATGTACATGTGTTTAATGCATAGAAAAATGTGATTTAAATTCTTGTTACTGAGCACCACACAGTCAGGGCATCTGCAGCACATTTTAGTTGTAGGCATTTTTCAGAAGCCCAGTAGGCTTTTCTACTAGTTAGCTGTGGTATTGACAATAGAGAGAGAATATTTCCATTTTCATAAAATGCTCTCCTGGGCAGCTGCCTAGAGTCTGGCACTGGGTGTGTTCATTGAACTCACCTAACACAGTGTGTCCACAACAGTCAGAAATTCAGAATAAAATAGGATGTGAGTGGTTATGGTCCAGCTAAATGGGGAAGTGAGAAGTTGAGAGGGGATTTCTTCAATTCCCGTCAATTCAAACTGCTTGCAGTGTCTTGTTGAAGGCCTCTGACTCCATGGAGCCCAGGGAAGGTCTGGGATCAAAGGGGAAAGGCACAGTGATATTTGCTGGCCAGTAAGGTCTCAAGTGTACAATGGAGGGATGGGTGTGCCACTCTAATAATTTTTTGTGGATCTTTGCATTCCTAAAGATTGGCTGGCTTATCGGCGATATTCCAGCAGTGACGAAGATGACACTCCAGGTAGGTAACAATACAGAAGGAAGGATCCCATGGGAAAGGGGTGCCAGGAGCACCTACTGTTGGTGTTACACCTGATACTTTGTAGACTGATGAAAGAGATGAGAAATTTGAAATATATCTGGAGGTCTGCTTTGTTATTTTCATATTTTAAGTACATAATAGAGGTACTAGGACCATGGGCTTTAAGTGTTTTGTGTCTGCTGTCATCTTTTCTTGCTTTGCTTTCCCACTAGCTCTGTTCTTTTCATACCTTGACCACTACCAAGGTCAAAGCCTTTGGTTTTCTAGGCTGACTCCCCATGTTCCCATGTCCTGAAGAGGTGTTCTGGGAAGCATATACTTGAACAAACTTGTAGTCTCCACTTATGACCCAAATATAAATCCTGGGATTAGGAATAAAATCAGAATTTTCTTTCATTTGACATAAGTATGTGTCTAGTTGGCTTCTCCATACCTTCCAAGGCCTGGCAGGGTTTCTGGAGGACTAGTGTAAAGGGGCTGCTGGCTTGTTTCACTCACTGGCTCCCACAGTCCCACAGTCCTGGCCTCCTGGAACTGACCAGGCCCAGGACAGAGCCTCTGGGTAGCTGGGCCAGGGTGACACTTCTCCTCTCAGAACCCACAGCACCAGCCAGACAGCTCTGCCCTGTCCTTACACACCAGCCATTCTCCTTCCTTTTCCTTCCTCAGTCTTCTCTAGGTTCCCTTCCCTCCCAGTCATTCCAAGGCTTGATAAAACACTGGAAGTTTCCACTGACTTAAGTGGTCATACCTCCTGTACTTTTATTGTCTGAATTGAAGTCTGTGGGAATATGGGCAGGTTACTTTATCTCTAGTTTCATGTTCATCCTCTCTAACAGGCTAGAAAACCTGTAGAGATGTTGTGAGGACAAAGTGTCTCCCATGAACCTAAGGGTATACCAGGTACAGGACAATCACTTGATTTGTGGGGTTGGTGGTCACTCTTCCACAGGACCTGATTCAACTCCAGGCCTCTGACAGTTGGTCCATGTGGAAGGGTGGATTGGATAATTGATCCCTTGATTAATTGGAGAGGTTCACAGTACACTCTTGATTTTTCCTCTAATCTCATGCTGGAGAACAATTTGATTAGTGGAAATGGGAAAAGAGAAAGGATGTGGACAGTGCTTAGGGGGGAAAGAAGCAGCAAGGGAGAGAAAGAGGAAGAGAGGATCCATCATGCACAGAAAACTATGGAGACAGTGTCTGCCAGCTTAGAGGAAAGGGAGAACATGGGCATTTCTCACTATCCACATTTATGGTACTTGAAGGCCAGAAGAGAGACCTTGGAGATCCTAGACCCACTCCCACATGGCAGAGGTGAAGTGATCAAGGCCCTGGGAGAGGAGTATAGTGGTGAGGACAAAATTGTGTCCTGGGATCAGGTCACACCCTGACACCAACAAAAGGACTCGAGTTCTCCCCTCGACTCTAACTCAACTCTTTCATTTTCCAAGGGGAACGCATCACAGTTACTGCCCTCATCCATTCAGAGGCATTCTTTACGGATTCAGAAGATTCTGATGGAGAAGACAATTTCCATGTAATTTATTTCCTTTTTTGGTCTCTTTTTAAATCACTGTTTCTTATCTCTCAGCTTCTTTGTACCTCTTCCCTATTCTGTCTTCCTATCTTTATTTGATGGTGATCTTGAAGTTCATGGTCTCACTAAGGAAATTTAGGTCCTGGAGTAGGTTTTTCTAAAAACTTTCTCCACCCTCCTCCCCTACTTTTCTGGCATTGCCCTGATTTCCAAGTCTACTTTACACCTTGAATATTCTCATGTAACTCTGAATGGATCAGGCAGGAGGCCATGCTGCAAGTCTGATAGCTTGGGCCACACCCTGAAGAGGGGACACTTGTGTAGTTCATTCTGGGCTGGGCACCCCCCACAGAAGATTGTTCCTACACATGGTGTCTCCAGACATGCAAGTTTGTTCTTTTCCCTGCAGCTCTCTACTGTCTGTCAGGAGGAGGAGAACATAAATGAGAAACAAGAGGAAAATGAAGAGGAGAAGTGAGTGTGGAGTGGGTAGGATGAAGAGAGGAAGGGACAGAAGCCCACATGCACTCCATTGCTTCCCACCTTTCTTTTTGGCATTTCAGGAACATAAGCATTACTGAGCCTACTGGGGTGGCTGCCATTGAGCAGGAACGTGGAACTGGGGACAAGCCCTGGATGGTCAAAATAAGTGCAGGCAAGTGAATGATGTTCTGAGAACCCCTCTACTGGGACTAGCAAACCATTCCATGTAAGCCCCTAAGCTTGCTCAGCCATGCCTTCCACTGCCTCCTTAATTTGGAGGAGAGGATTCTAGTGCTTGTAAGGCTTTTATTATACTTTTAGAAAGGGTGTCTTTTGTAACCTTTATAATTCAGCATTTAGTAACATAAGATTATTTTCATTTTTGTTATCAAGCTTAATGATTTTTTTAATTTAAAGGCACAGGCAAAGTTTGGTACTGGCTTTAGCAAGAAAAATGATTATTAGAGAGGAAAAGAGAAGAGCTCCAGGAATCTGTGCATTTTTAATGTGGAGATGTCATGAGTGGACTGTGTTGAAGGGAGGGGTGGAAAAGGCAGTGTCACTACTTCCACCCCTGTTCCTTCACAGCTCCTGCTCATCACACAGCCCAAGTATGTGGCATCTGACTTTCATCCCAGACTCTACAGCCCTCCCCTTTCCTCTGCATCAGTTTCACTCTTCAGGGGAAAGTTACCTTAAGGCAGCCCAGCCAAGCGACATTTATAACCAGTCTATGCAGAAAGACAACTCTCTCAGCACAGAGGAGCAAAGGGGCCTCCATGCCCTTGTGGATCTTACTGTCTGACTCCTGGGGATGTCAGCAGCCGAAGGTTGCCTTTCCAGATTCCAAGGTGCTTACTGGGTCCTGCAACCCACCCTAGTGAGCTTCCCCCTCCATCGACATCTGTGCCACCCCAGTGATCCCAGAACCTGCGTGTGTGTTGTAGATACTACCTCAGAAAATGACAACAATGGCGAGATGGAGACCTCAGTCTGAGCCTTAAAGCCTCTGGACATAATATGGTGGTTTGCAGTTGACATCAGAGAAGATCCAAAGGAAACAGCCACCTCATGCTTATCCCCTTACAATCTCTTTTGCTAGTCAAACAATTAAATAAGAGTTTAGTTTTTTAATTGTACAAATTTAGCATTAATTTTAGAAATATGTTTTCTATTTAGTGTTTGATTTTATTATAATAAATGATATTTTTGGTACTAGTAGTTGTTTTTCTTAATATCTTCCCATGATATAAACACATAAATGAAAAAGCACCATGAGCAAAGCTAGATCTTAATGAATGATTGTAAGGCTGTCCCCTTGTGGCTACAACCAAGCTCACTGCCTCTCTCATAAGAACCCTCATTTCCTCTTTGTTCAACAAATGACTGCAATTTAGTACTTAGAATCTTTCCTTAAGCCAATGTCTTTGTAGACATTTTGTTTACTGGCATCTCTTCACTCATTTGGAAGGGATATTGGTCTAACAGGATAACTTGGATGTCAATGCCTGTTCTATTTACAGTAAAAGTCAGTTTTGTTGGGTATAAAGTCATTGATCATCATTTCTTTACACAAATTTATTTACCCATTTTCTTCTGGCACAAAGTCTTCTCAAAAACATTGATGAGATTCTTGTATTATTTCCATTATACCATTTGAACTTCTCTAGATGCACAAAGGATTTTTCTCATTCTTTAAAACCCAGTAATTTTATTATAATATCTCTTGCCATTATTCATTCTTAGTCACTGCTCAATGTCTATTTCATATTTGCAGCTGAAAGCATTTTCATTTCTAGATAAAAAAACTAATTTTTAATGTTTTTCTCTTATCTCTGTTTTGGGTTTCTCTTTTAGGCACTCAGTGATTCATATATTGGATGTTTTAGTCCTATCTTCAACTGTTGCCATTTCTCCTCAATCTTTTACAATCTGTTTGATATTTTCATATTGTCCCCTGGTTCACCTTATGTTTCATAAAGGCATTATCTTGTCATTGTGTTTCTTCTTGTTTACATTTCATTTATCAAGGATTTTTCTTTTGTTTCTCTCTCATATCCTGAGATAAGACCCTCATTTTTGAAGGTTTTCCTATTGGGTTTATGAAAGACTTTCATATCTGGTTTCATTACAGTATATAAAATATAGCAAGATAAAGGCGTTTCATTTATTTATACTGGTGTTACACTGCACTTAATCCTTTTTCCTCAATATTTTGCATTGGAGTTGGCATGAATATTCTTCTTTTTGATCATTTTATATTGATTTTTCTCTCAATATCATACACATTAGTATGATTTAGGGTAGCTTTCCCAACCTCCCAAGCTGTCTGTCTCTCCTGTTATTTCTGGGCAATTCTAAACTTTTTGGCAGCTTGCTTCTTGGTATTTCTTGCTTCTGTATTTCATCCTCTCTTATATTTGGGTCTGCACTCTCACTATCTCTGCTGCACCTGTCCTCTATTTTGTTTCTCCATCTGATCACTGATTACTGTCCCTTATTTAGAATCTTATCTTGGAAGGAAACAACTAACACCATCTTGTTGAAATCTGGTCATTACCTTTAAATGTACATGTATATTCAGAATCAGTTTGCCATTAAGTATATTTTCAATTATATGTCCTAAAATGCATATGGTTTCTGAATTATGATTGTTTTATTTTTAAATTATTAAATTTTGTTCCTAATTATATTTTTGTGAAGCATTTTCATTGATTTTCATCATTTATATTTGAGGAGTTTGATTTCAGATTTATTAATTTTCTGTTTATTTAGGTTTTAGGGATTTGGTTTTAGTGATGCCAATTTATTTTTAATTGTTTTCTAAAATTTATTTCTATTGCTAATCACATAGGTTCAGAATAATTAGAACTGGACCTACAATTTTACCATCAAATGGTTTTCCTGTTATTGGGCATATACACCAGGATCCCCCAAAGTAACTTGTGTATATCACATGGTCCAAAAGATCATAATTAACTTTTGTCCATACTGCATTTCAAAAAATGATTTTAGAAATAACGTCTAGAAAGAATGAACAGATTGAATTCTGTTTACTGATTTTAAAATATTTATGTACACATAAAATCCTCCCAGCTTTATTATACCATGATTCTAGTACTAAGCATCTTGAAAACAAGTATATTAGTAAGAATTCTGTGGATTGAAACCATTAAAAAGTTGGACTCCTACATTGGGCTAAATTCTGGGATTCAGAAATGCGCTGCAGGCTTCCTCTACCCTGGGGACCTTCTGCTCACTGAGTGGATGGTCCTTTATGGAAGTCAGTGTAGCCTGTTCACAATTGCATGGATAGCAACTTCCTTTGGCATCTCTCTTTACAAAATACAAGAGTTACATCATACAAGACCCCTTCATGCCTTTGACATGCCCAGCTCCCCAGGACCTGTCCGGATGATCACAGAATGCACCCAGACCTGGTAGTGTTCACTCTGCATTTAGGCCCCTGAGATCACTGGAGGCCTCTCCTTCCTTCCTTCCCAGGTCTGCGCCTCTCCAGAGAAACCTCCATTCCCAGAGCCCAGAAAGCAGATCCATCCAGAACCCGTAGTCCTCTCCCATGAGCCCATGCAGCAAAAAATGCTATCAGGAGCTAATGTACCTCCACCGGAGACTTCCTGTTATCAGGCATATACACAGAGGGGGGGGATCCCTGCTCAGGATATAGACTAGAAAATGAAGCAGTGCTTTTGAGCATCAACAATGCACTGGGGAGTGAAGAAGATCGAGACCATCTCACTCCAGTGTCAGACAGTCTTCCACTCTTTCACCCTCCTTACATTTAGTCCTATATCTATCGATTCATTAAACACCTGACTTCATACCAATTCAAAAAAATCCAGCCCATTTCAACAGAGTTCATTGTAATTCCTGCCTGCACATACTTTTAACTTTATTTTCTGAATACACAGGAAGTGGATGGGAAAATTGCATCACAAATGCTGTGGTATTAGTGGATGGAATTAGTCTTTTTGTCACATTTCACATAGTGTCTTTTTGTGTTCCCTTCTATTTAACATTGCACTCCTTGACTATGTTGTCCCTACTGCTACCATCTCTGCTAAAAGTTAGAACACCTTGTGAAAACTCATGATAGTGAAACTTTTCACTCTTGTGATGTTGTGAATGATTAATTTATATAACAGCATTTTGGTTGAGTTCTGGCTGACCTAGTTATGTAAGAATTTGTGGGCTTATCTAAGGGATATTTTTTTTACCATAGGGATATAATTCTTAATGGAGGGCTGCAAGTCTGGTACGTCACATGGGGACTGGGAAGCAGGGCTGTGGAATATCTCTGAGAACAGGACTGGATGTCTTCCTTGGGGGATTTGGGATCACTCTGAGAGCAGGCTGGGGTTCTCATAGGATGTGGAGCTCTCTGAAAGAGAAAAATAATCTACTGTGTCCACTCTTGTGAAAGCCACACATCAGAGATCTACAGTGAGTTCAGCAGGAGCAAGGGTATGAAAATTGCTCAATGTCATCAGTAATCAGAGAAATGCATGTTTAAACTGGAAGTTCTCATTCCCATATCTAACAGAATGGACACAGTTTGGTTAAGGAAGACCTTCAGGAGGGAAGGCACACATCCAGTACTCCTTCAGCCATTTCTCTCTCTCAGTCCAGGCTGCTCAGACAGGTGTGCAGACCTTAGGGAGACAACTGGGGGCTATGGGCCTCAGTGATTAAACTAGCAAGCCCCAGCCCAGCAGGTGACTTTGCCACATAATGAGCATCAACTGCTCATCCAGGGTTTGTCAGTTGAAGGTGAAGCTAATTCTTTGTGGAGCTGTTACATGGCAGTTGGTCTGGAATGTTCTGGGTTCTGAGCCAGCATGGGAGCCAAGCAGACCCCTGGTCACTTTGTGTGTCTCCTGATCTCCCAGGAAGGCTCACATGAGGCAATTGAAAGTGTGAAGATGCTTGAGAAGGATGGCCACAAGTTTGGGATGTCCCCTCATCCTTTACAGGTGCTTTGATTGGGGGAAATTGCTTTGTATTTCAGGTCAGGGATTGAAATGTAGAGGCATGAGGTTGGGTCAGGATTGGAGTCCTTCACTTGGTTCAGGCCAGGAAAGGGATTTTGCCAGGGCTGCTTTGATAAATCCCACATACTGGCTGACTTAACCATAGTAATTTATTTTTTAATGAATTGGTAACTAGTAGTCCAAAATCAAGGTGTCAGCAGAGCCATGCTTTCTCCAAAGACTTTAGAAATCCTCCATAATGTGACAATCTCACTCGCTCTCTCTCTGTGTGTCTTTAACTTCTCTCTTCTACTTCCACATCCAACGTCCTTTGCTTATAGGGACTTCAGACATTGGATTAAGGCCCACCTCATTCAGTTGGGCCACACTTTTACTAATAATAGCATCTGCAAAGGTCCTATTTCCAAGTGGATTTACACCCAGGGAACAGGAAATTATGATATGGAAATAACTTGTGTGGGAGGATGAGATTCAATCCTCAGTAGGATTGAGGGGAGGTCTTGCTCCAGGGGTCCAGGGCCATAGTTGTTGTTTTTGAGGACCTCTGTTCCCAGGGAACCAGCCACATTTCTGCCCCAGATCCAACACATCAACATTCTGATTTTGGGAAGTCACCTAACTTCTCAAAACGTGAGTGTCCTTAACTATTTTGATAGCACTTACTCTCAATGAGCTGTAAAGCATAACTCCCATGGAAAAGCTGAAAGTCAGTTTCCATGCTCTCCTCTCCTGAAGCCACCCAAGTACCCTCTCTGCCGGCAACCATTGCCATGTTTTCTGCTTTTTCTTCCAGGCATTTAATAATTGAACTTGCAGAGCTTTATGAAGTGCCAGTTTTCTTAAAGGTTTACCTGTATTTACTCATTTTAGCCTTGACATAATACTAGTAAGTAGGCTCTGTTAACATTTCCACACCACAGAACAGGAAACTGAGGCCCAGAGGGGCTAAGCTACCTTCCCAGGTACATGTGGTTTCTAAGTGGGATGCTCTCAGTCACTGCGGTGTGCAGCCTTCCTGTATTATCTCATCTATTTCATCTGTTGCCCATGCAATTAGACTGTTCAGTATTTTAAATGTAAACTAAAGTACAAGATCCACCTTCTTAATCCAAATTTTGATTCTGGAAGTTTCTGAGTTCAAGATTTTGACATTCACATATATTATTAATATTTTCCCTATGGTCTTCTCCTAGCAAGATGTCAATAGTTCTCCATATTGTGAATGCAGTTTCCAGGACCTTGCCTCAAGGATACAAGAAAAAAAGAAACAGACATTAATGTATTCAAACATAGGACACACATAAGGATTGACTGACCATCTGGAAAATGGATGGCTCATCACCAGTGGTGGTTCAACAGCATCAAAATGGGAATCTGCCCAAATCCAAGGATAGACCATCAAATGTCACAACCTACAACCTGCCACATGCAAGGCACTGTGGAAATTTAATCATGCAGTTGATTCAAGAGTAATGATTTAGGGAATAACTATAAAAATGTTCATCTTTTATTATTGATATATAATATGCATACCATAAAACCCACCCTGTTAAAAGTAGGGTTATTATCTACCTACCTCATTACTCTCTTGTCCCTTCCTAAGGTATGTGCAGCTCCCCAAATATCCCATGCGCTACACCTTGATGTACTGAATCTTAATCTGTGTCCTTCTAGAAACCCCTGAGGGCCTGTTAGATGAGACTACTAGTGATAGGGCAGATGAGGAGGTTCCATCTAATTCCAAGGTAAGTTTGCCTTTCTATGAGATAACATCTGTTTTTATTTTTTTCCAAATGGGTTTAGATACAAAAGTCTGACTATGTAATTACAGAAATATATATGATTCCCAGGGACAGAGATATGTTTATTGGGAGCCTATTAATCACAGTTCCCTGATTCAAGAAGGCAGCAGCAGGGAGTCAACTGTATGACATGGGGCCTTTTCCTCAGCAGCAGGTTTTTCTCCTAGGGTTAAGAACTTTTTAATTACCAAATTAAACATCATTCAGGCAAAGCTTGTGCCTTTCCACATGTGTCTGCTAAAATTGCTTATGGGGTGTTTGACTCAACCTTTATTTCCCATCTGCTTTTCTAAAGGCACAAAGAGAGCAAAAGACTTGTGGAAACATGACACAGTATGATCTGATCCTCAGTGTTTTCTTTTCTCTAATTGCATATGGACTCACAGATGAGCAAAAGTGATATGTATTTTGGAATCACTTGTTGAGAAAAAAACTAGATGATCAAAGATCCAGGGCTTTTGTGCTTGTCTTCAGCTGGAGAGGCACCCAGATTCTGGCTTCCAAGTGGAAATGAGGATGGGGATGTGATTATGGTATAGATAAAGAAAAATTGTCATGTTCTACAGACCATGTTAGCAGCTGTTTTTCTTTAGGTGGTGAGTGTTGGTGTGTACAGGAGTTGGGAAGTGTCTGTATGTGAGTCTATGTTGTATGATTGTGAAGTTGGAGATGGGGGTGAGTGTGTGTGTTTCCCCAGGAGTTATTTCCCACCTTCATAACACAATAGCCAGTGTCAAATTTGCAAAATGTATTCTATCACCATTGCATACTTTACATATATTTCCTCATTCACCTCATAATACTACCATACCTACAGCTGTATTTGTGATTTCCACACCTCCAATGGACAAACTGAGGTGCAGAGATGGTTAGCCTAACATCTCAAATTACTAAGTGTAGGAGCCTATATGAGAAACCAGGCATGTGACCATGGCTGATGCCCAGAGCCACTATCTACACCCATCACTCAGCCATGGGATCATTGTACACTGTACAAGGGAGACTGACCATCCATTTGTATTCCAGTATCCAGACTACATGGACTCCAACCTCTGCTCTTCATTATAAGTGACCTCAGTGGTCTGATGATGCAAGGACATTACAGGTTTCTTTTACCACAGACAGTGGCCTTGCCATAGTATGAAATGCACAGAGAAACTCACATTCTTGTGATCAACTCACAGATTCTGAGATATGTTTGCTACCACCTAGCAGGTTAACTTATGTAAGTCCTCCACACCTGACTCCAGGTAGATAAGCATCCAGGAGTTTAGTGTATTTGATAACATCTCCATGAGCCCTAGAAGAATTCAAATTCTATTAGCACCACAGCCAGGGCACAGGGACCATAAGAACTCAAGTTACCAGATGGTTATTGGCCTGGTGCACCTCACCCCTGGTTCAAGTTTTTCTCATGCCTCCCCTCAGTAATGAGCTCCCCCTTGGTGACTGGAGAGTACAAACATGGGCAGCCAACCCAATCAATGAATGCACACACAAGGTATAGGAAAGGAAGATTGGAAGGGAAAATATTACATGATTTATAATGGTTTATATTTAAAAGCTAGAATTTCAGTAACTTCAAATATTGTGTAATTGATTAATTCATGAAAAAGCAGTAGTGAATTAATACACTAGAATGTTTGCCCTGCAATTTTATCCAGTTCCACAATAAAAGATTATACATAAAAATATCTTTTAAACAATTACTCTATTATTAAACTTTGGAAAGAAAATAAAATGCTAGGTAAAAGCAAATGCAAAATCCTAAACAACATCATAAATGCAGTGTCAGCCTATGTGGGGATGTGGAGGCTGAGGTGGGCTTAGAACATGTCAAGGAGATAATGGCATTTTAGTTGGGCTTAAAAATAGGCAGGAGGAGTGATGAGTATCCAACATTGAAAAATGGCACGTATTTTCATAGCATTTGTACATTGACTATTTCCCATTGCTTTGAAATGTCTTCAGGTACAAAGGCCAAGGAGTACCTCCATTTTCTCCTGCTCTTCCACTTTGCCATCCTCCTTCCATCTCACAGAAGATCATTCTATGCTTCTTTACTACCCACCTCCATATTGCTCTGACCTTGTCCAAATCAAGCAAATCACCCTGAGTTATCCAGGAGCAACACCCCCAAAGTACTGTGAATCTGGGTCCTCCTAGCTCCCCCCAAGGACCTGCTCAAGGACTTCTGCAGGACATGGCAGAGAAGGCTCCATATAATTCTAAGGTAATGTTGTCTTTCTTTGAGATAGACCTGTTGCTTTCTTGATTTCCTTTTTTTAATCCAGTTTATAGAAATCTGACTATGTCATTATAACTGATATATATAATTTCCTTGGAAGTTACCATGTTCAATGGGAGTGTATTACTAACTGATCTGTGATTCAAGAGGGACATTTAAAATGGCAGCATCACATATTTTATGGTAGGGGTTATTTTGCTTAGCATCAATCTTTTCTCCTTGACTTGAGAGATACATCATCCATGAAAAGCTCATGTCTTTTCCACAGATGTCGCCTCACTTACTTTTGGGTTTTCTAGACTTGACCACTCATTCTCAAATGGTTTCCAAAAATCAATGAGAGGACAAAAGCCTTTGCAAGTGCCACACATCAAGTTCTGGTCCTCAGAGTGTTTTCTGTAACTACTGGTGGCCCCAAGAATAAAGAACAATGGTAGGTATTCAAGGTCACAACTTGCTGAGAAAAAAAAATCTAAATTATAAAAAAGGTTGGTCTCCCTTGCTGGCTTTAGTCTAGAGAGGCTCTTTCCAACCCCCAACCAAAATCACCTCTCAGGTTGAGGTAAGAATTGGGATGTGGTGAAGGAAATCAATATGCCACGGAAGCACTAGGGTCTTATTTCTTGAGTATTTGTGTTCTGTTTAGGTTGCATGGGTTTGTGTACATGTGAGAGATATGTATCCATATGTGATTGTACATGATGAGAGTCTCAATGTGCATGTGTTTAAATGTTTGGAAAAATTGTGATTTACATTCTTTTTTGCTGAGCACCACACAGCAAGGGAATCTGAAGCACATTTTAACTGTAGCAACCTTTCAAAAGCACAGTAGGCTTTTCTACTGGTTAGCTGTGGTATGGACAATGTATAGAGAACATTTTCATCCTCATAAAATGCTCTCATGAGCAGTTTCCTAGAGTCTGGCTCTGGTTCTGTTCAATGACCTCACCTAACAGAAAGCATGTCTACAACAGTCAGAATTTCAAACTAAGAATTGAGGCAAGTTTTGTGATGGTCCAGTAAATGGGGAAGTGAGAAGCTGAGAGGGGATTCCTCCACCTCCTCTCATTTGCAAACTGCTTGCAATGTCTTATTGAAGGCATCTGACTCCACAGAGCCCTGGGAAGGTCTGAGATCAAAGGGGGAAAGCATGGTTGTCTTGGCTGCCCAGCAAGGCCTCAACCAGTGAAGGGAGGGATGTGTGTGCCACTCTGTCTAATAATTTTGCTGTGGATCTTTGCATTCCTATAGATTGGCTTCCAGATTGGCAACATGACTGCAGCAGTGAGGAAGACAACAATCCACATAGGTAACAATACTCAAGGAAGAATCCAATGAGAAAGGGTTGCCAGGAATGGTTGTATTGCACCTGCTACTTTGTAGACTGAGCAAAGGGGTGAGAAACTTGAAAGTAAAGGAAATGCATATGGAGGTCTGCTCTGTTCTTTTCATATTTTTAGTACATAATTGAGGTATTAGAACAATAGGCTTTAAGTGTTTTGTGTTTGCCATCATTTTTTCTTGCTTTGCTATTTAAGATACTCTTTTCCACAAGCTCTGTTCTTTTCATGCCTTGACCACCACCAAAGATCAAAGCCTTTGGTTTTCTAGGCTGACTGCATGTGTTCCATATCCTCAAGAGGTGTGCTGGGAAGCACATACTTGAACAAACTTCTATTCTCCACTTTCCACCAAAATATAAATCCTGTTATCAGGAATAAAACCAGAATTTTGGTCACACCTCCTGTACAATTCTTGTCTGACTTGCAGACAAAGGGAATCTGGGCAAGTTACTTATCTGTAATCTCTTGTTCATCCTTTCTAATGGGTAGGAAACTTACAGGAATGTTGTGAGGATGAATTGTCTCCCACAAACCTAAGGTCATACCAGGCGCAAGACTATCATTTATTTGTGGGGTTGGAGGTCACTCCCTTCCACAGGAACTGATTCAACCCCAGGCCTCTGTAAGGATGGATTTGATAATTGATCATTGATTAATTGGAGAGGGTGCCAGTACACTCTTGATTGTTCTTCTAATGATCTCATGTTGGAGAACAATGTGATAAGTGGAAGAGGAAAATGAGAAAGGAAATGGGAAGTACTTAAGAGGGAAAGAAGAAGGAAGGTGGTATTGATGGAGGGAAAGAAGGAAGAGAGGCTCTGTCATGCTCAGGAAGATATGGAGACAGTGTTTCCACCTTAGAGTAAAGGGAGGACATGGGAATTTCTCACTGGCTATAGTTATGGTACTTGAGGGCCAGAAAAGTACCTTGGAGATTATAGACCCACCCACTCCCTCATGGAACAGGTGAAGCTATTAGAAGCCCAGGGAGAGGAACATGGTGATGAAGACAGAATTGAGTCCTGAGATCAGATCACACCCTGACACCAACAAAAAGGCCCTCAAGTTCTCACCTCAATGCTAACTCAACTCTTTTCTTTTGCACATCCACCCCATCAGGGTCACTGCCCTCATCCATTCAGAGGCTGATTCAGAGGATTCTGACAGAGAGGACAACAATTTCCATGTAATTTATTTCCTTTTTCTGTCTCTTTTCTGTCTCTGTTTCTTATCTGTAAGCTTCTCTTTGTGCCTCTTCCCTACTCCATCTTTCCATCTTCATTTGATGGTCACCTTAAAGGTCATGTTCTCATCAAGGAAGTTGAGTTCATGGAAATGACAGTGTTTATAAAACTTTCTCCACCCTCCTCAGCTACTTTTCTAGAATTGCCCTGATTTCCAAATCTACTTTAAATTTAGCATTGGAACTAGAGTGGAATCCATTCATCCTGTGGGCTTGGAGAAGGGAGGGTGGATGTGATGTATCAAACTCCCCAACTGTTGTCCCAGGTCCTCACCCAGCTGGGATTTTCTGCAGCTCTGACTTTACCACATTAAAGATCTAGACTTTGCCACTGATTCTTGATGTTAGGGAAAGAGGTAGGCAAAGCTTTTCACAAGGCAGGGGTAAGGTGAGCCCATCCCAGAACTGAAAACACTTCTCTTCAACCTCCCCTCTCACAGGTGTGGAAGGCATCCTCTGCCCCAGGCTGCAGTGACTCACCTCCTGCCACACACACACACACACACACACACACACACACATGCACACACCTGCTTAATCTCCCTGAATCCCAAGAGCCCTGGGGTAGGAACCCAGCCCTGTATGTATTCCAGGAGCCATTTCTGTCATAAAACCTGGTGAGCTGGGGCAGGACTTCAGGGAAGAATCTCCAGGAGTCAAAGTGTGTGTGAGCTCCCTGCCCAGGCACCTGGCTCCTCCCTGGCCATCAAGGGATCTTTGGAGCTGGCACTGCTGAGAAGGAGTGTGAAGGATCTAGTCTGAGTTTGCAAGGAGGGGTAACCCTGGGGCTTCAGCAGTCTACACTGGCAACTGGAGGGAGCAGAGGGAAGAGAGGACATTCTGCATCACTTAACATCCAACCCTGGTTCTCTCATGCAGTTCCTGCCCAGAATATCAGGCCCATATGAGCCCCAGACAATGGAGTTAATCCCTTTATTTGCACACGGGGAAACTGAGGCTCAGAGAAGGGATGTATCAATGTTCACAAAGTGAGTCGAATTGTACATGGTTCTTTTCTCAAGCCTGTTGAGATATTAGCTCAGGCTAAAATTGAAATATGAAATCTAGTCCACCTTCTCCATCCCACAGCAGTTAGAGCTCTAATCTTTACATTATATAAGGAATATGGGTAACCAATGTATAAAGGGTAATAAAGTCTAAAAATCCTGTCTCTCTTGAGGCCCTGGCCAGGAGTAGACCACAGCAGAGCACAAATCCCTGATGTCAGATACATCCTGAGTCTGCTGGGACTTGTTATGTGACCATGGGCAAGGTTCCTCCTCTGGTCCTTAGACTCCCAATAAATCATGGTATTTATCTCCAAATGCTGTAAGAATCCTTATAAAATGTTATCTACAAATATGTTCATAGCATATTTATTCATAAGAACCCCAAACTGGAAATTCTTCCTGGTTTCCATCAATAGGAGAAAATATAAGCAATCTTTGATAATTCATACAATGGAAAATTATTAAGTATTAAATAGAACTAACTACTGATATATACAACATTCTTATACTGTGTGAAAGAAGCCTTACACAACACAGTTCAAACAGTATGTTTTCATGAATATAAACTCCTAGAGTGGGAAACTTTATCCATGGTGGAAAACAAAGCTCACAACACTGGTTTTCTTTGTAGAAATAGAGGTCAGGTTGACTAGGTGGGAATTTACATGAGGGTAATTTATGGGGTGAAAATTACTGGTCTATAAGTTGGTAGGGTTTCATTACAATGTGTATATGTAAAAGTTTGTTAAAACTCATCACTGAAGATTTTTGTATTTAATTGTAGTTAAATATTAAGTAAAAATTAATAAACTAAAAATATTGAAACTCAAAGATATTCATTCTGAATTATTTAGGGAAAAGTTTACAGATATCTCCAACTATCCTTGAAATGGGTAAAAAAATGAGTTGATTCAATCAACTAACGGGGTATGAGATAAAGCAAGTACATTCAAATGTTAATGGTAGAATCCCTGTTGTGGGCCAAAGGTGTTAACTGTAATTTTTTTTTTTCAAATTTCTTTTATTTTTTGAAGTTTTTCATGATTACACATTAGAAAACAAAACATTTGAGTCCCTTCCTACATTCATAATTTGTGGAAGTCCCTAAGCAAATAGATATACATTTTCATGGAAATGAATCTGTTGGTATCAGAAGGCAAATGGGGAGAGAATCTTGTTAAAAGCCTGACCAATATAATTTTGGAACATTCCCCATTATTCCAGGTCCCTTTAGGGACTGAAAGGAAACCCTCTGCTCGCAATGTTCACTCCCTGTCCCTTCCCCAGCTGCCAGGACAGGTGGAGCCTTCCTGACAGATCAGAGGGGGCCACAGAGCACAGGGAGCACGGGGATGACCTTGGGAAGGACACCCTCTGAGTGCACCTGGTTAGGCTAATTGTTAGCATCACAGTTACAGACTGTGAAGGAAGGAAAGAGAGGACAGGCTTTCCCATGAAGAGAAGCAGTCACTTCCCTATGAGGAAACCGTCAGTGTGGACTCACCTGTTCCTTTGACTTCTTTGGTTGAGAAGAAAATGCAATAATTAAGGCCTTTCTCCCTGTCCTCCTTTGCAGATCCAGAAACTATGATGATGGCTTTTCTTAGGACTGTGAGTTTTGTTTCAAAACAAAGCACACTTCCTCTCTGGCTCGTGCCAACCGCAGTGAACATGTTTCACATCTCAGCTTCCTCGAGTGTTCACCAGCTTCTTCCCATCTGACGCTTCCATTCTCTCTCGGGATTCAAGATGTCGGCATCATTTTTAATATCTGCACCTCTTGAGGTTTACTCTTTCTACTCTCATATTCTGCATACAGAATACTCTGCACAGTGCACTCTCTCACAACCTCAATTCTATTCTGCTCATCTTGAGGTCCTGGAACTCTCTGGCATGCCCCTACTGCTTGTTAGGGTCACTGAGCTCCTGGTGATTTTTATTCTGATGATGTTCTCACTGTTGTCACTTCTGTGAGCATGTGAATTTGGCCACTTCATTCCTGATGCCCATAGGGTTCATCTTGGCATTTCTCTATATCTTCCTCAAGAGTAGAGGAGGTGGTTGTGGATTAGAAGCAGGAGACATTGGTCTGTGCCTGAAACCCAGGAGAGGCACAGTAAGAGTGGCCTCCTCAGCATGGTCAATGTTGAAGGCTAAGGGTAGAGACCAGCAGAAAGAGCAGGAGTGGGGGAGTCTCCTCTCTGTGCCTAGACTCCTCTGTCCACATCAGGCCCTGTTCCTAGACTTTTATTTCTGCACTGCCCAGCCTGGCCAATCTCTGCCTGAGGTTCTGAGTACATCACAATAGAACATCTGTGACTTCATGTTAGTCTCCAAGCCGGACTCCCTGCCCGGGGTGGGGGGTGGGGGGTGGTTTGCTTGCCAAGAGCCCTCTGCCTCCATCTCAGTGACACTCATCCCTTCTCTAGTCAGGAGATATTCAGTCTATATGTGAGTTTATTAGGCATCAGGAAAGGTGGCATCACAGTGCTATTTGGACACAAGGCAGATCCTCAGCCTAGAGTTCCTAGCCCAGGGCACATGGATCAGGGTGGCTCACATAAGTCCATGAGGGGGGCTTCTTAAGCTGGGAGGTTATAGCCCTTTGCCTCCTCTACCACCTGCCACCCATCTAAAGCCCTGCCCCATGTATGCAGGCTGTGGTTTTCATGGTGACAGTAAAGAAACCGCCACAACACATTTTTTTCCCTATAAGCATGACAAACACTTTTTCCAGTTTGTCCTTTATTGGCTTAAATGAAGTGTTTTTCTCTGTTTTTTTTTTTTTTTTTTTTTCATTTCTCTGTTTTTTCTTTTTGACCATTATTGGCAATAGATACTTAATTATTTTTATTTAGTCCCATTAAGAGTGATGTTTATTAACAGAAACCAATCACAGAGATCTTGATTTCCCACAGAAGTTTCACCAGGATAATACATCCTTCAGTAATGCCTTGTATTACCTGTTGGCTATCATGCCCAAGATGAGTCACTTAGGCCAAAAGCTGAGAAAGAAATCTAAGAATGCAGGACCTGAGGCACTGTAACTCAAGGGTTGCCTCTAATTTCCTGAACTCTATGTGACTTTGTTGTTTCATTCTTGTAAATTACTCCCATAATCTCTCACTCTGATAAGTGAACATAGTCCCCTGGGAATGAAACCTGAACACATTTATGGGCTTTTGAAACCATATTTATTTCTCAGTGAGAATGAACCTCCTGTCTATTTACCCAAAGAGCTTTCCATCAGGAGATATGAGCATAGTAGGCAAGATGAAGGCTCTATTGAAAAGTGGTAACAGATGCCTTTATATTTTTCTTTGTGGAAGTGCCATTTCCAGTTGAAGTCACAACTTCTTCCCCCTCATGACCTAAAGTGACCAGGAATAAAATGAGCTGGGGTTCATAATGCTCACACCGTATAATGCATTATCAAATTGCTTTGGAGCAGGACTGTGTGGGTTTTGGCCCCACCTATCACTGTCCCTCATCTGTGGGTTTGGAGTGTGTCTTAAGCTCCCTCTGCCTCTGTCTTGACATCAAGATGTGAAGATAAAAGGAAAACAGAACCTGACTCAGAGGATTACTGTGAGGTTAGTGCAGGAACCAAGTAAAGATCTTAGAATAATACCTGTGCTTCATGTTAGCACTTCTATTCCAAATTTTAATACAATACTGGGGTCAGGTCTTAGAGCCACAATTTGTCACATGAGAGCCCCTCCATTTTTCCACAGTTCTTCAGAGATGCCATTTGTTGGGTTTATTCATGGTTCTCCATCTGTCCCTTTAAAATAGTGGTAAGAAAAATGAAATCAATTGGCCATTGTAGGAATGAGAAATTCCCAGTGGAAGCAGCTGGAAGAATGAGAATGAATCTTTTACCTTGAATATTAATTGCCAACCATGTATTAAGTATACACCCATAATCCAGAGCTGATGAACCGAAGACATATTCTCCTCAGGCTAGGTCCATATTTCTTCATTCTTGCTTTTTAAATTTTAACTTCAAGACAAGAGAATCTGCTTAGCATTCCTTTGGCATTGCTCCCCACAAGGAATACAAAAAATAAAGTGTGTCTCTAATTTCAGTTGTTCTCAAATGGTTTAGCAGTTTCCTGTATTAGGAAAATTTTTAAAAATTTCTGTTTTAAACTTCTAGCCCAGCGGTGTGGTGGACAATAATTTTAAAGAGCACTCAAGACAATAATTCAAATTCAATATATATTTACTAAAGGAGCACTTAAGGTAGAAGGAACAGTTTTAGAAAGCAAATATAAATTAGTACATTACTAAGCCTGGGAACTCTGTCTTTCCAGCTACAGCTGAATGTAAGAGAGTTCCTATACATTCTTAGCACAGGGTGTTTATATCGTAAATGATAAAGTTTGCATCTACAATCATGTGAAATTTTCTGGCACAGGTATAGAGAGTTCTTATATAAAACTTCAATCTTAACCATATGAGTCCCAGTTTTTTTATGTTTAGCAAGCAATAAAGTCTTAGTCCAACCTTAAAACAGCAAGTGTCCTGTGATTCATACAAAAGCTTAAATGAACTAACATGAGACATATGTTGTTCCAGTTTGCTACAGCTGCCATTATGCAAATACCACAAATGGATTGGCTTCTATAAAGGTGATTTATCAGGTTACCAATTTGCAGTTCTAAGTCCATAAAATTGTCCCAACTAAGGTATCAAAAAGAGGATACCTTCTCGGAAGAAAGGATGATGGAATCCAGAACACCTCTGTTGGCTGGGAAGGCACCTGGTGTGTGCTGGTCCCACCTATCTCTGTCCCTCATCTCTGTGTTTGGAGTGTGTCTTAAGCTCCCAGATTGCATTTCAAAATGGCTTTTTTGAAAGTGTCTCTGTATTTCTGTCTCTCTTAGCTTCTCTCAGCTTTCTGCTTGCTTCTCCTGGAGCATTTCTCTCTAAGTATCTGGGAGTCCTCTCTTAGCTTTTCCAGCACAAACTATGGGCTTCATTTGTTAGCTTTGCATCCCCAAACATTTTCTTATGGAGCAGATATTTAAGTGGTGGGGGTAGTCTGCTGGTTTGAATCTATTATGTACCCAGAACAACCTACATTCTTTTAGTTGAATCTTGTGGGGGAGACATATTGTGGGTGGGACCTCTTGATTATGTTGTTTCCATGGAGACATGACCCTGCCCATTCAAGTTGGGTCTTAACCCCCTTGCTGGAACCCTCTATGAGAGGATAAAAGGCAGACATTTTGAATATAGCTCAGAAATGCTTAAAAAGAAAACACCCAGGAGAAACAAAAGTACCCACAGGGAAGCTGAGACAGAAGTTTAGAGACATTTTGAGAAATCCACTGAAACCAGAATCTAAGCCCAGGAGAGAAGGATCAGCAGAGCCAGCCATGTGCCTTCCCATTTGACAGAGGATCCCTGGATGCCATCAGCCTTTCCTCAGAGAAGTTATCTACCTCTTGAGGCCTTAATTTGGACATTTTCATGGCCTTATAACTGTAAATTTACAACCAAATAAATTTCCATCATAAAAGCAAAACCGTTTCTGGTATATTATATTCTGGCAGCTTTAGCAAACCAAACTGGGAGGTACTGGAGAAATTGAACAGTGCACAGAGGATGTCATGCAATGGTAACATAACAGAGGAGAATGTCCAGGGAAGGGCAGGAGTGATGGGTGTGGGAAATGGGGGCTCTGAGGAGAGGTTAGGAATCCCCTCTGAAGAGAGGACATCTGAGCAGTGAAGCAACCTGGCAACAAGCACTGCAGGATGAAGGGAAACAACAGGTGAGGGTGATGCAGTGGGTGTGAGAGTGTTGTGTTTGGGGATCACCCAGAGGCCTGGGAAGCCAAAATGCGGTGAGTGAATGGTGGCCGGAAGGGTGGGGTTAAATGCCATCACCAGGGTAAAGAGTTTAATTTTAATTTAGGAAGACAGTGGCAGTGATGTGGGGAAAATGGAATAGCAGGGAGAATAAGGACCCTTTAAGATGAGGATGTTGATTGCTGCACTGAGGGGAGCAGTGCAGATATTAGGATCAGCTCCAGGTCCTGTTCTGCAGAGACCGAGAGTCTCCTGATGCTATGTGTTTCCTTTCTTCCATCTCTTTAGTGAGAATTTTGTTCACCACCTTTCTGTCCTCAAGTAACTGGGGTCCTGGCCACACTTGCACACCCCCATGCAGGGGGGAAGCAGCTGAGTGGGGCTCTGTCTGCCTGGGTGGGGCCTGTGCTTCTCAGTGCTCCTCTGGGGGTTCACTGGGTGAGGATGCACATGGATCTGAAGCCTTTGCCTCAGGTGGCTTCAGATCTCCAAGAAAGCCTCCTCCAGCCTCCTAGCTGGGTGTGGTGAGCCTGGCCACCAGCAGTCTGGGAGCTGAGGAGGGGCAGAGTGAGGGGGATCAGTCTACAGGCTTTCACTGGGGCTCCTGCTTCTTTCAGTGGGGTTCTCACCCCCACCTCACCTATTCCCACATCTACAAGTTCATAGCCTCTTTCTTTTTCTTTTTTTAATTCATTTTTATAGAGATATATTCACATACTATGCAGTCATACAAAACAAAGTGTACATTCAATTGTTTACGGTACCATTATGTAGTTGTACATTCATCACTAAAATTAATTTTTGACATTTTCATTACCACACACAAAAATAATAAGAAAAAAATTAAAGTGAAAAAGAACAATTAATTAAAGTAAAAAAGAACACTGGGTGTCTCCCCCCTCCCATTTTTCTACTCATCCATCCATAAAGTGGACAAAGGGGAGTGTGGTCCTTATGGCTTTCCCAATGCCATTGACACCCCTCATAAGCTACATTATTATACAATTGTCTTCAAGTGTCATGGGTTCTGGGTCGTAGTTTGATAGTTTCAGGTATTTACTGCTAGCTATTCCAATTCATTAGAACCTAACAAGGGTTGTCTATATTGTGCATAAACGTGCCCACCAGAGTGACCTCTCAGCTCCTTTTGGAATCTCTCTGCCACTGAAGCTTATTTAATTTCCTTTCACATTCCCCTTTTGGTCAAGAAGCTGTTCTCCATCCCATGATGCTGGGTCTACATTCCTCCCCAGGAGTCATATTCCACATTGCCAGGGAGATTTACTCCCCTAGGTGTCAGATCCCATATAGAGGGGAGGGCAGTGATTTCAACTGCCAAGTTGGCTTAGCTAGAGAGAGAGGGCCACATCTGAGCAACAAAGACATAGCCTATTTCTTGTCTTTCCTTGTCTCATGCAAAGCTGAGGTGGAGAAGGGGAAAGATACTTACCTACCTGTGCAGACCCTTATGTCTAACTCCTCCTTTGGGAAATTTTTCAGACATTCTATTTCCATCCTCACTTTTCAACTCAATCTTTGTGGGTGTCTATGAATCCAGTGCCTCCTTCTAAACACAAATCCTTTTTTTTTTTTTTTTTTTGGTGGAACTTAGGTTTAATTAGTCTCTGATGTTAAGTTTTAATTTTCTGTATGTCTGCTTCCTATTTGTAATAGCAAAATACAGGCTCTGTCAACAGTAGAATGAATAAATAATGATATATGCATGCAGAAGAATACTATCCAGAAATAGGAACAACCAACTACAATATTATCGATAAATTTCAAAATATAATGTTTAGTTAAAAAAGCCTGTTACAAAGAATGTTATATTTTACACTTCCATTTAAATAAAGCACAAGTACCAGCATAACTAATTTACAATGTGAGAAATCAGGACAGTGATTACTTTTGGGAGGAATGAAGACTGGAAGGGGGCAGGAGGTATTCTGGTAATATTTGATTTCTTTATCTGGGTGTTGGTAAAATAAGATTAAATGGGGTGGTTCAATGATTTTTAACCTTGTGAAAAATCAACTACACATAAATGTGTACATTTTGTATGTATATTTCAATGACAAGTAAAATTTAATGTTTCTGTAATATTTATATTAGAAAAACTCTGCCCGGATGGTAAATCACTTTGGATTTCTTTCATCAACTAATCTTCACATCACAGATGGCTTTTTTGACCCTTGAATTTTGTCAAAGAGTCACCAAAGAGAATGTCTTTTGTTGCTCAGATGTGCTCTCTCTCCCTAAGCCCACGCAGCCGGTAAACTCACTGCCCTCCCCCATACATGGGACATGACTACCAGGGTTGAGCCTGGACCAGCATTGTGTGATTGAGAAAGTTATCTTGACCAAAGGGAGGAAGAGAAATTGAACAAAATAAAGTTTCAGTGGCTGAGAAATTTCAAATGGATCCAAAGGTCATTTTGAATTTTATTTTTATGCATTATATAGACATCTCTTTTTAATTTTTAGTATATCGGAAGAGCTAAAAGGAAATACCTGAAACTGTTGAACTGGAATCTAGTAGCCTTGATTCCTGAAGACAATTGTATAACTGTGTAGCTTATAAGTTGTGACCGACCATGTGATTGGGAAAAAATTGTGGCACATACTCCCTTTATCCAGTGTATGGACATATGAGTAGAAAAATGGGGACAAAAAGTAAATGAATAATAGGAGGGGATGGGAGTATGGGATGTTTCTGGTGTTCTTTTATACTTTTCCTTTTATTCTTATTTTTGTATCCTTTGGCTTTTTTTGGTCATATCTTGTCTCTTTTTTACCATTTTAGTGACCCTTACTGATATTCTTCATTTCTCCACTCTTCTATGTTATGGAAAAGCAGGCATGTCCTTCCCTAACCCTTCCTGGTCTGTGTGGACAGATCTGCTTGGTGCTGTGGTTCAATGTTAGACACCTCTATTTTTCACACACCAAATTCTTGTCATTCAACAACTTTTGTCAATAAAAATCTGATATCTGAGTCTATTCACCTGTCATTTGTCTTTCATTTATGTGAATAATGTGATGAGTTAAAGAGATATTGAGTGATTCCTCTTCAGTCCCTCAGAAATAATGAGCTGTGCAGAAGTCCTGGTGCTAATGACACAAATGGACAGTTATCCAAAAAGTAGAGTTCTTGCTTTTTTTTCTTTTGTACTGGCAATACACAGACAGAAAAGCAAAGACCAACCATGGTGTAAAAGAAAATGGCTTCAATATGGAGAAAGTATTAACTACAATCAAATATATTTGCAATTAATATTACAAATCATAAGCCTATCCTCTTAGATTGCATCACATATCAAAGCCCAACCTTAGAGGGAATGTGGGAAGATGTCAAAGTAGGAATCCTCCAGAAAATTAATTTTACTCTTAAACAATGTATGAATTGAAAAAGAAATCACAAGGGAAATTATTTCTTGCCTTCAGGCAAATGAAAACGTAAGCACAACATACTAAAATTTATGTGATACATCCAAGGACATGTTATGAGGGAAATTTACAGCTGTAAAGGTTTACATTAAAAAAGAAGAAATATTTCAAATCTGTTGTTTTAGTTTGTCCTTTTCTAGTACTCAAAATTACAGTACTAGAAAAGGACAAATGAAACCCACAGTGAGCAGAAGAAAGGTAAAAACAAATATTATATCAGAATTACATGAGATAGAGAATAAAAATACAATAGAGGCATCAACAAACACAAAAATTAGTTCTTTGAAATGATTAGTAAAATAAACTTTTAGCTAGACTGAAAAAGAATAAAAGAGAGAGGATACAAATAAGAAAAATCACAAATGCAAAGGAGGGCATTACTACTGACTCCAGTCACAAAAATAAACAGGACTATAAGATAACTGTATGCCAAGAAATTGGGTAAACTAGAGGAGACTAGAGGAAATGGACACCATCCTGGAAACACAAACTGCCTGCGTTGACACTAGAAGAATAAAAGGGTCTCAACAAACCAGTGACGAGTAAAGACATTGAATCAGTCATCAAATCCTCCCAAAAAAGAAAAGCCCTGCACCAGATGGCTTCACAGAATTCTATCAAACATTCCAAGAAGAACTAACTCCAATTCTGTGCAAACTGTTCCAAAAATTGAAGAGGTGGGAACATTCCCTAACTCATTCTCTAAGGCCAAGATCACCCTGATACCAAAGCCTTTTAAAGATACCACAAGAAAAAACTTCAAAGCAATATCTCTTATGAATATAGATGCAAAAATCCTCAACAAAAATACTAGCAAACCAGATGCAATAGCATATTAAAAGAATTATTCACCATGATCAAGTAGGATTTATCCCTGGTATGCAAACTTGGTTCAACATGCAAGGTTGGTTCCATTTAGAAATGGGCAAAATATTTGAACAGACATCTCCACAAAGCAGACAGAAAGCACAGGAACAGATCCTCAACATCATTAGCCATCAGGGAAATGAAAATCAAAATCACAATGAGATACCATTTCACTCCCATTAGAATGGCTGCTATTTTTTTTAAAAGAGAAAATAGCAAGTGTTGGAGAGGATGCAGAGAAATAGGAACACCCATTCACTGCTGGCAGCAATGTGAAATGGTGTAGCCACTGTGGAAGACAGTTTGACAGTTCCTCAGAAAGCTAAGTATAGAACTGCCATTTGACCTGGCAATCCCAGTACTACATATATGCTGAAAAGAATGGAAAACAGAGACTTGAACAAATATTTTCACACCAATGTTCATAGCAGCATTATTTACAATTGCTAAAAGGTGGAAGCAACCCAGGTGTCCATCAACTGATGCATGGATAAATACAATGTGATATATACCTACAATGGAATTTTATTCTTTATGGTTGACTCTGGAAGACATCATGTTGAGTGAAGTAAGCCATAATCAAGAGGAGGAATAATGTATGAACTCACCGATTTGAAACAACATGAATAAGCAAACTCATAGAGTCAGAATTTAAAATATAGGTTACCAAGGTAGAGGGTTGTGATACAGAATGGAAGTTAAGGCTTAAAATGTACAGGGTTCCTATTTGGAATGATGGAAATTTTTTGTGAGTGGATGACATAGATGGGATAGAACATTGTGAATGCAATTAATTAATAGCACTGAAATAATCATATATCTGAATATGAGTAAAAGAGGAAGTGCTAGATCACATATATGGAAAAAGAATAAATTTTAAAAATTCATGGAACTACACTACACACACAGTGAACCCCAAGTTAATCCATGGACTTTAGTTGCTAGTATAATTACAAAAATGTGCTGTCATCAGTTGTACCAAATATTCCACAACAAAGCAAGGTGTTGGTGTTGGGGTGGTATACAGGAATTTTGTATTTCTTGGATGATTGTTTTGTAATCTCACAACTTCTCTAATAAAGAGAAAAATTTAAAAAAAAAATCTTTGTTACATCTCCTTAAGGTGACTCTGTAATTATGTTCCTTGCAATACATGTAATCTCCATTTAATAACAAAATTTCTGTGAACTCCCTTATGAAATCAGTTTTTGTTGACTTCCTGCACTTAATAATGAATGTCCTTGCCAAAGTCTATATTTAATCCTATAAATTATTTTTAGTTCATCTATGGGTAGCATTTACTAACATACAAGAATTCTCTGAATCCATCTCTGGTGATATTTGATAAAGAATTTATATGTTTATAATATTATAAGAAGTATGGTTGATTTTCCTGAAGGTTGTTTTTCCAGTTAGATTTTTATTATGAACAAAACTTGATTAAAAGTTGAACAAACTGCCTCAAAACTCACAGTGTCAGGATGGCCAACAGTTAGAAAAATGGTCATCTGTCACCCATGCCTTCACCAGAGTCCTCACGTTGCAAGGGTTGGTGGCGGAATCTGAATCGGTTTTGTGATTTTTATTAGGATACTGATGGCTACCCCCGTATAAACCCTCCAGAATTGCTGGCAGAAACAAGTCGCCACCAGAGAGGGGGCAGACGGGCCCACATCTCCACTTTACTGATTTGCTTCCACGGAGGTCTGGGAGTTGGGTTGTTTTAGTCATTTTTGTGCTACTTGTGAAAAAATGCTTGCGCAGGGAGCCCCGACACCTGAAGAGTGGAGAGAGGCCGGGGGAGGCCCCGACCAGGCCCCTGCAAACAGGCCTCTGCTGGCCGCCTGGAGACTGCAGCTGGCCGTGGGCAGCACGCCCCCTCCCCAGGAGGCTGCAGGCAAACCAAAGGAGAAGAGAGAGAAGGAGAAAAAGAAGAAAGACAAGAAGAAGAAGCACAAAGCGAAGGCCGAGGAAGAGATGAAGGCTGCGGTGGACCCGCCAGCCAAGCAGACCCAGCAGAAGTTTCCTGCCAAGAAGGCCAACTGCAGGGACCAGGGCCAGCAGGCAGCGGAGGAAGGGCGGCAAGCAGGCATCGGCCTCCTGCTGAGAGGAGGCGGGGGAGGGGAGAGGAGGAAGAGGAGGGGGAGGGAGGGGAGGGGAGGAGGAGGGGAGGGAAGGGGGGAGGACGAGAAAGGGGGGCTGCCGTGAGCTATAATGAGAAGCGCCAGCTTAGCCTGGGCATGCACTGGCTGCCGGGGAGAACTGGGCCGGGTGGTGCACATCATCCAGTCTCAGGAGCGCTCGCTCAGGTGCTCCATCCCCGAGGACATCGAGATGGACTTTGAGACGCTGAAACCCACCACGTTAGGAGAACTGGACAGAGATGTCAAGTCTTGTTTACAGAAAAAAACAAAGAAAACCATTCTCCACAAAAGGGAAAAAGCAGGCAGCCAAGTCCAAAGAGGAGCTAGCTCAGGAAAAAAGAAAGAGTTAGACAAGCGGCTGCAGGATGCCAATGGGCAGCTGACCAACGACAAACCACCAAGAAAGAGATATCCGGCTGCACGCCCTCGGGAGGGCTGTCCTGGCTCTGCAGCAGCGGCTCCTCGGAGTCTGGAAGCAGCAGTTCCAGTGGATCCAGTTTGGATAGCAGTGACTCGGATTAAACTGGGCTTGGATGGAACAGAAGAGACAGATGTTGCACACGCCCGGGCGCTGCAGTTTCCCTTCTATGGTTAATAGATGACTTTCATCCCCAAAGGTTTTGTAGTCATTCTCCTGCATCTCATCACTTGAATAAACTTGACTCCCATATCTGGCTCCTGATTCTTTTTTTGTGTGTTCTAATGTTAAATGTTTATCCCTGAATTATACACAGTGTGAGGGAAATTTGTTTATTTTTTACTGTTTCATGTTTCTCTGTCCACCCACAGAATAAGCATTCCAAAACTCTAAGATTACATTTCTTTTATTTTAAATTTTATTGAACTAAATCATAAAATTGTCATTTCATTCACTTTGTATCTTTTCTAGTAATATTAATTTTATCAGTTTGGAGTCTATCTTCCACAGCTTTCAGTTACTTTCTACACATTTTCTAAGGTTTTACTTATTTCTTTTTCCTTTTGCTCCTTTTCAATCATGTCCTGCAGGTTTATGTGTGAATTTTTAGAAATGCCTGTTTTACTTTGCTTTTATATCCAGTGTGTTCCTTATCTGAAATGGTTCTCTTTTGATTTTTTTAATTGTTTTACAGCCCTGCCAATTTTCTCTTCTCTTACCTTAAAAATTTCTAACTGTATTTTGAGGTCTGATTTGGTAACATATTTATGATTTTTCATCATCTATTCTTATTATTACATGAATGGGTACAGGGATCACTGTCAACTCATGATAATGAATAATTGGCAAGAAAACCCATTCTGTGATCTTTTTGGAAAGGAAGATCACTGAGGTCAAGGTCTCCCTTGGACAACAAGCATTTAAAGCATTTGCTGATTTCCATAGTGCATATACCTATCCCATGACCAATTTCAAGTTACTAAATGTTTAACAAGTGTTTCACAAATCTCTTAATCATTTAGTCACCAACTCTTAAAAGCCAGTACATGACAGCCCAAGCTTATCCCCAGGTGAGGAGTGGAAGGACAGTGTGGAAGGAAACAAGTGGCTCTCCTGGGATGCCCCAGGGTGGGAATGTACTGACAGACTCTGTTACCAAGCAAGGGCTCATGCCTGGTGTGCACAGAAGCCAATACTATGACATGGGGATTTTGTGGAAAGAAAAGTCTTTTATTGTGAGTTCAACAAGCAAGAAGACAGGTGCAAAGCTCAAATCTGTCTTCTTGATCTAAGAACTAAGGGAGATTTATAGGTTGGAAACAAAGAGAAATGGGTACAGTGATGGGATTTAGGTTGGCATATTCTGATTGGCTGTTGGTAGATAAATGCCAGGAGGAGTTAGGGAGTTTAAAAATGCAAGTGCCAAGCCTAAGCCTATGGGGCAGGAACAGAAGCTCTACATAGGAAATCATACATCCTATGTCCAGAAAATGTTGTCTTTAGTATGATGAGTGGGTGGAAATTTAACAGGACAGATGCTATTATGTTACTTTCAGTTACAGTTAGTAGGGAGTGTGCAAGTGTGGCCTCAGGGAATCCCCAAGAAACTACTAGAGCCAGTTGGGGCTGGGGAAGACTGACCATAAGAGGCTCAGGTTACAGGGAACCCAGAGGGTCACAGAAGTGTCCATTTACAGCAATTGGTATGAGTTTTGCTTGCAGATGAAGATATTCAATGCCCCCATGAATTGATTGAGTCATCATTATATTATTGGTCATTTGTTCTGTCAGAGTTGGGATAAGTCGTTAAAGCATAGCTTAACTAGGAGAACACCAATAATAATTACAATAAGGATGAATAGCCCTGTCTGTAATATGTTTATGAACCAAGACCCGATTCCTGAGGGGAGCCAACTAAACAAATCAAATGAGAGAAAACTTGCTTCCATGGCATTAATCTGATTTTTCATGTGAAATAATATTTTCATAACATTAGCAGATTCATCAGGCATAAAAGTGCACCACTCAGTTTTGATTATAGCACATGTGCCTCTCTGGGAGGCAGATATGAGTCTAGGGCTATTTGGTTTTGGAGGACAGCTTTACACATGAGGGTGACTTCTGTATATAGCAGGGAAACACTATAGGGACTACTGTTTAGGGCTTGTTGAGTAAATCTATGAAGGGTTTCAACATGAATGAGGACATCTTCAAAGTCTATCGATGGAACAAATATGGATGCAAGATGATCATGTGAGTGGAACACTGATGGTGCCCATCTAGCTTTTAATAAAAGTAAATTAGCAGAAGGAGGCAGAATGCTATGAATAGTCCTTTGGGTCCATGGGGGGCGTAATGTACATCATCCTAGCCAGCATGGGGCAACCAAAGCCATACACTGGTGCTCCATGTCCTTTGGGTTCTGTTTGGAGCTTTCCAATAAATGCTAGGTTGTCTTGACAAATCAGTCCCAAATCAGTCACTTTCTTGTAATATAATAGTTTGGTGACATTGTTTAGGGATCAGCCAGACCATTTTGCTGGTAATATAAAGAAACTGCTGCTTGGAATGTTTTCATTGATCCCAACAAAAGGGTTTTGACCCAGGTGGCCATACCCAGGGGTCACTCATATTATGCCATCCCAGAGTTGTATGTGTCCTTCCTTTTCCCTAATAGTTAAGTTTTTATCCCTGGGTGATTGTTTTGCCCGTTGTATGGCCATATTGACAGTTATGTTATAGGAAAAACTGACCATATACCCAGATGCATTAATATCAGTGGACCAATCATTTAGGTCAGCATTAGTTATGTCTATAGAGTTAATGGTCATTGATTGTTTTTGTTCCTCTTTAAGTATCTTAGTGCTATCCAGTCTTTTCCCTGAGAGCTGAGATGCACCAGGGTAGGCCAGAAGCACTGGAAAGTGGGAGCTGACCACATATTCAGCAATTAGATTGATTCATAAAGATGGCATAGGAGGGTGCCCACTGAAGGAAAACATCACCATCAGGGTTGCATTGATTATGGTGGGGCCAATATAATTATATATGAGGACAATGAAGAACAAATGGAGAGGGAACAAGGTGACAGTACTTTACAACTTAGCTTTTAGGCCTGTTCCTCTTAAAAAGCACTTTGAGATTGGACATGTATTTGCAGGAATACTGTAGGGTAGAAAATCATTACTTGTGGAGTTTGTCCATCCACTGTGAGGCTGTTGCTGAAGACAGGCAATCTGCTGTCTGTGAAGTCTATTACCCATTTGGGTCCCAGTGGATGGGCCTAGGGAGATCTTATTGATCCTGGGAAATTAATTTAACTCAAGAGTGAAAGCCCCATGTCTTCATTCCCTGCAAATCACCAGAAGAATTGGTGATTAGTACAACACCATAAGGCCCATTCCACTGCTGACATTGTTGGTCTTTTGGACATTTATTTTTTCAGACATTGGTTTGTTTGTTGTTGTGTTTTCTTCTTGTTTTTTTTTTTTGTTTTTTGTTTTTTGCAATTTCATTCAAGTTTTAAGACGTTCCCAGTCTTCTGGATTCGTGCAGTGAAGAAGTACATCTGTGGGAAAATTAAGGTGGCTCCAAGTATATTGATTAATAGCAGGTAAATTAGCACCTAAGGATTACATACATTTCCTAGTATCTAATTCCTTAACAACATGAGTATTTGCTAAATCACAGTAAATTTTAGTCTAAAGGTGTTCCATATAACATTTCATATGAGCTCAATTGGAGCCTGCTTCTGGGAACCACTCTTACCATAAGCAGTGCAATTGGTTAGTTTCTTGGCAAAACTAGGTTAGTTTCTTGGCAAATCTTTGCCAAGGTCCTCTCTGAGGTGTGGTTCTTCTTTTTGATGTTTCTAGTAGATTGTTGTCCCCAGGAGGCATGAAACTACCAATGTAATCCTAGGGCTCTGGTAGCTTCTTGGGTTACTTTAGCTATGAAAGCACCCACATTATCACTCTGCAGAGAATAAGGTAGTCCACACCGGGGAAAAATTTCTCTCTGGAAAGCTTTTGTTACTTTGGAGGCTTTCTTGGTCCTGCTTGGAAAGGCTTCTTCCCATCCTGAGACGGTGTCCACAAACACTAACAGGTATTTATAATTTCCCTGGACTTTGGGCAAATATCAAGCTATATTATTAGATAATCCAAATGTAAAATTAACAGTAGTCTCTTCCTTGAACTCTGCCATCCTATAACCCAATTTACAGGAGGAACCCATTCGTGACTGTATACAGATGATTGAAGAAATCTATTCCAGCCAACTGAACCTCACAGACCAAACCCTGCAGGACGCCAATCACAAATAGAGTTGAGAGGTCAATCTGGAAGTTATTCTTATGAATTTTATAAATATTATTTTTTGTTTCTAGTGTCTTAGAATAGATAGAAAGAAATGACAGAATCCCTTGAATAGTAATACAGTAGATTTGATTCTTGATGATAATCTTATAACTATATGGCTTTTATTATGTGACCATGTGATAGTGAAAACCTGGTGACTGACACTACCTTTTACCAGTTTGTGGGCAGATGAGTGACAAAATGATGACAAAAATATATAAATAAAAGTGGTATAAAAGGTATGTGTGGCTTGAGTTTTCTTTTTCTTTATTTTTTATTTTTTATATTTTTTCTTTATTTTGGAGTAATGATAATGGTCAAAAATTGATTGTGCTGGTAAAAGCACAACTATATGATGATACTGTGTGCCATTGATTGTATACTTTCAGTGGACTATATAGTGTGTGGGTATATCTCAATACAATTGCATTAAAAAAGCAGACTCTAGCTTGAACCCTGCTGCCCTATGTGTCAATACACAGGAGAACTCCATTCATAACTGTACACAGATAATTGAAGAAATTCATTCCAGCTGACCAGACTTCAAAGTCTAACCCCAGAAGGAAGTCAGTCTCAAGATGTGCACAGAGAGAAGTAGCTTCATGGACCAGGGATTCTGAAGTGCTGGGAATGCTACGGTAATCCTCCATGAAGCTCTAGAGGCAAACACACTTCCTCCAGTAATGTCCACCCAAGAGCAGAAAGTATAGCCTTTACTAGAGCCTTGTATCTACGAGCTGGAAACAGGAGTATCATCTACACTGCTTCTAAGTATGTTTTTCTCCATAATCCATGCACATTGAGTCATCTGGAAAGTTATGGGACTATAAACCTCAGTTAAACAAGAAGAAATTAAACACCCAGAAGTTATACAAACAGTGGTAGAGGCCATTATGTTTCCATTGGAAATAGCTATTGTCCATTGTCTTGGGCATCAGATATTGATACCTTAGTATCAAAAGGAGATAATTTCCCTGGACAGAATGCTAAACAGGTGGCTGAGACACAAGAGACAAAAAACATTTTAGCCGTCTTAATACCTAACATAGGTCTGGATTCATTATGTCCCAATATTCAGCAGTAGATCTAAAGAGAGCTAATGAATGGGGTTTCAATGTTGACTCCAGAGACCCAGAAGAACCCTACAAAGCTATGAAGGATGGGTGGATTTATAATGAACAAGGGATTATTTTAATACCTGAATATTTTATAGAAAAAATCATCACATACAAACACCAAGAAAGTCCGTATGGTTGAGATGCCATGTATCAATGGCTTTGAAAATTCATAGTTGGACAAATATGTAGAGAATAATTCAAAATGTGGTTAACAATTGCTTGATTTGTGCCAAAAATAATCCACAAATGGAATATCCTGCTCCCATTAAAGGAACTCAAATGAGGGGTACAGAACCAGAGGACGATTGGCAATTACAGGGAAGGCAACATCCCCCTTTTTGTTCAGGGTGGCATGTCACACAGTGGGGAATATTCACCACTGTTAGTTGTCCCAAAGTAAATGTTTCAGCTTCCTGTAGAGGTCACTGGTGGCTGCCATGACATGGAGAATACTAGCCAAACCTGGGAAACTATATCCAATCATTTGGAAAAGTAGGCAAAAGGGCTTGAAGTGCTACCCAAGTTTTGTATTAGTACCCCAAGGCCCATGCCTTCTCTGTCATGTACAAACAAATTGAAAGGTTTCCTGAGATCTTGGAGGCCAAGGACTGGGGCTGTTAAGAGAGCTTCTTTAATAGCATGGAACACCATTTGACCTTTAGCAGTCCAGTCTAGTGCCTCAATGTTCTTTATTTAATGGCACCATAAGAGATCTGGCTATAAGTCCAAAATTTGGAATCCAGATTCGACACAATCCAGCCATTCCTAGAAATTCTCAGAGTTGCCTCTTAGTGATTGGTTCTGCCACTCTGGCTATTGCTTCTCTTCTCTCTGGCAGTAAATTTCTTTGACCCTTTGAAAGTTCAAATCCTAAGTATTTCATGGTGGTCATGAAATTTGGGCCTTTTTCTTGGAAACTTTATAGCTTCAATTTGCCAGGAAGTTCAGAGTTAAGATAGCATTTTGATCTGAAACTTCCTTGGTGTTACCGGCAGTCAGGATATCATTCATCTATGTAGTAGGATTCCCTCCTGAAGGTAGAGTTCCCTCAAATCTTTAGCTAGTACTTCTACAAATATAGTGGGGGCATTTTTAAATCCTTGGGGAAGCACAGTCCAACAATACTGACACTTTTGACTCATTTTGAGGTTTTTCCATTTGAAAACAAATGGTTGTTGAGAATCTGGACTCATAGTTACAGAGTAGAAGGCATCTTTTAAATCTAGTACTGTAAACCAGCAGAAATTAGAAAATGTTAGAAAAGATGCTCTGGATAAAAGGAGACATTAAGGGGAGAATAAGGAGAAGTGAAAGCTCCATTCCAAATGGAAATTTGAAAACACTTCCAGGCATGGTGTCAGAAAAATCCACCCTAGTGGAAAATGTTCATATCCTTAAAAGTAGAACAAAAAGAAGTAGGATGAAAGCCAGAGAGAGGTTTGTCTAAAACTTTCCAGAAATTGAACCTCAGAAAATGTTCCCGGCATAAAAGGATCAACCCCAGTACAAAATTGCAACTTTTAAGTTTGATTTCTTTGGTTTTATTGCACAAGTATTTTCCTCCTATCATACTACCTTTCAAAGGAAAACTCATTGCTATTTACCATGTCAGTATCCCAAAACATGTCATAAATTTTGGTGAGTAGAGTATAAGTAATAAAGTCTGTACTGCTTCCTTCAATGGGAAATGAGAGTCAAGGTCACATCATGCTCCCCTGGGTGCTTTCACCTTTTTCCTAGTTGTCACCCTGGTAACCAAGTCAACTTTGAAGTTGATGGGTCCAGAGCAGGTATATTGGATAAAAACAAAATGGGAGTAAAACTTGCAGCAGCATTTTGAAAGCAGGTGGACATAATGGAAGAGTCCCTCAGTTGGCAATTGTTGAAGACAAATATTATCAACATTGTATTTCCAGTAAGGACTGTCCTTTCATGAGACAGGCACTGCTCCTGAATAACAGAGTGCAAAGCTGGTCGAATATTCTGGGTCCACATGTTAGCTTTGTCACCATGATGCCAAATGGGTCTCTGAATGCCAGCAGACCTCAGTTTCCTTATATGCAAAATAAGGGAACTGGATTCAATAAGTGATTCAATGCAACATTGATTGAGGGCCTTCTATGTTCTAGGATTTCCACTGGCATAAAAAAGTATAGGGTTCCTATGATTGAAAGTTTCCTCTTCTACATCTATGATTCTATGACAAGCAGATGTACTTGATTTACTGCAATTTCTTGTCCAGGGTACATTCATTAGTTTCCCTATGGATGGATAATAACTGAAGAGGAGGTGGTCTCAGATGGGAGGAAAGATATCCTGATCACTGCCAGTCATGCAAAACAACAGGATGAAACCACAGGAAACAAACATCCACCATTTATGGTGAAGGATTTGTGCCCTCCACCTAATCCCCAGTGAAGTCTGGGCAGATAGGAATTAGACAAGAAGGGTCAAAAAACACAAATTCCATAAGATTTTCCTGAACTTCCAACATGTGCACTTTCTAATGTTTCCTTAGCTTTAAATATGCTTCTATAATAGCCAAACCATTTTCTTTCACTGTGCATTATCAAAGCTTTCAAATTTCATGGTATTCTAATACACCAGTGTAACTAATTTACCTGTAGAATGCTCAGACTCTGAGAAGAAGTACATTATTCCAGATGAGGAGGCAAGTGGAGGGACCGTAAAAGATGGTGAGAGATTACAAGCAAGGATCACAAACACTGTTCTTCCAACAGATACTTATTGGTGATTATCAATTGTCCCCAGGAACCAGGAACCAGGTTTTATGCATTCCCAGAAATTTCTTTTGGTTTTTATAAGTGCACATTTAGAAGCTGCAGGACCACACAGGCCTGAATGTTGGAGTCTCATTCCTTCTCTACAAATATTTGCATGGAAACACTTAACTGATGACACTCAGGTCATCCAACATCACCAGATTTATCTAGAAATCTTGATCACTTCCCAAATAATATACAAGAACCTAATACTCTATAGGTTACCCTGGAGCCTTCCTACAGCCAGCTCCAGAACTTCAAGGTCCATGTGTGGCCAAATTTGTCTTTTCATTTCTGGCTTATTTCACTCAAAATGTTCCTCAAGTTGCATTCACATAGTTGCCTGCCTCACGACTTCACTCCTTCTTGCAGTTGCTTGATATTCTATGGTATGCATACATCATATCTCACCATTCTGTTCATCAGTCAGTGTACCCTTAGGCCACATCCATCCATTGCAAATCATGAATACTGCTGCATAAATAGCAGTATGCAAATGCCCATTCATTTCCATCCTTTTAGTTCTTACAAGTATTTACCCATTAATGAGGTTGCAGGACCTTATAGCAATCCCATACTTGGCTTCTTGTGGAACCCCTCACTGTCCTCCAGATGGGCTGTATCATACTACTACCCCACCAAAAGTGAATAGGTAGAGCCCTCTCTCCATGTTTTCTCTAGCACTTTTACCCCTCTGTTCATTTCTCCCCTGCAATTTTATAGATACATTCACATATCATACCATCATCCGTGTACAAGCAATTGTTCACAGTATCAGCATATAGTTGTGTTTTCATCACCACAGTCAGCACTTGAACACATTCATTACTCCAAAAAAGTTAAAATAAGAATAATAAAAAGGATAAAAGAAAAACTAAAAATACAATAAAATACAATTAAAAGTCAGACAACACCACCACCAAGAATCCCATACCTCTCCCTTATATCCCCCTCTGATAGACATATAGCTTTAGTATATTGCCTTTGTTACAATTAATGGCAGCATATTACAATACTACTCTTAACTGTAGACTCTACTTTTCCTTGATTGTCTTTTTTGCCAACACCATCCCATTCTCAACACCCTGCAAAGTTTACATTCATCTGTTCTCCCACATGTAAAAGCATTTTTATATTTGTACATTTAATAACTATCATTGACCACTCTATATTTCGCTCAGTTATACAGTCCCAGTCTTTATCTTCTATCTTTTCTTCTGGTGTCATCAATGCCCAAACCTTCCTCTTTCAACTCTTCTCACAGTCATCTTTGTTCAGTGTACTTACAATTGTCTGCTACCATTTCTGGATCTATACACTCAGTCCTGTTGAAGATTCTATACTCTTTCAGCATCAAATGACTGACTCTTTCCTCTTTCTATATCCTGATAACCTGTGTTCTCAGCTTTAACTCTCAATGTTTGCTCATTAATATTACTTCATATTAGTGAGACTAGACAGTATTTGTCCTTTTGTTTCTGGCTAATTTTACTTAACATAACGTTATTCTTTTAAATTGAGGTTTAATTTGCATACAAACTCACTAAAATCACCCTTTTTAGTGTATGTTCTGAGATTTGACAAATGCATACAGTCATGAAACCATCCCTACAACTGAGATATGGAAAGTTTCATCAACTCCAAAATTTCCCTTATTCCTCAATGTCCTTGCCTGGATTTGGTATTAGAGTTATGCTGCCTCATAAAATGAGATGGGAATATTCCCTCCTCCTATATTTTCTGAAAGTGTGTGTATAATAGTAGTATCATTTCTCATTTAAGTATTTTATATATTTAACCTGAGAAATCATTTTGCTCTTGAATTTACCAATGAGAAGATTATTTACTAAAAATTTCATTTCCTTTAGGGCAATTTAGATGATCTGGATCCTTTTTGTGCCTGTTTTTAAAAATTTCTGTCCTTTAGGAAATTGCTCATTTTGTCCAAGTAGTTCCATTTATTGACATACGTTTGTTCATAATATTCCTTTCATTTTCTTTTAGCACCCATAGGTCTCTAGTGATGTTCCCTTCTTTTATTCATGATAATGGTTATCGTGTTTTCTTTCTTTTTTTCTTAATCAGTTTAGTTAGTGATTTATCAATTTTACTGATTTTTCAAAAGGGCCAGATTTTTGTTTTGACAATTTCTTTGTCTCGTTTCTATTTCAATGATGTCCACTCATATTTATTATTTCCCTTCTTTTATTGGTTTGGGTTTAAATTACTCTTCTTTTTCTACTTTCTCAGGGTTGAGATTATACTCTGATATCAACTTTACTTCTTTACTATAATTAAACACTAAAAGCCATCCATTTTCTGCAAATCAAAGCTCTAAGTACATACACCCTGCAGATTTGGATATGTTGGTTTTTATTTTCAATCATTTCCCTAGTGAGGAAGTCTAGAATAGCGAACCTTGTATTGGCAGAAAAAGAGCCAGGGGACTAGCATTGTAAATCAGCCAATCCTGAACCACCCTTGATGGACCAATCAAGATAGCCCAGAATGCAAGCCCTAATTTACATAGCTGGGCACCAATCAAAATGGCCTTCATTTGAACCAATCAGAAGTCACTCTTAGCTGGTCCCCCATTGGACCAGAGCGCAGCACCTTATTTGCATGAAATTCAGCCAATCCTAAAACACCAATTGTCTAAGCCCGCCCCCCTCTAACCTATAAAAGGGCAAGCGCCAGCTCACTCTTTCTAGTTTTTTGTCCGTAGTGTTTGTGCGAACTACTCAGCGCGGCGGCCCCTGGCGGAGCGGCGGCCCCTGGCGGAGCGGCGGCCCCTGGCGGAGCGGCGGCCCCTGGCGGAGCGGCGGCCCCTGGCGGAGCGGCGCTTGTTCCAGCTTTTGAGTTCCTTCTCGTTGGGGTCCAGAAACTGGAAAATCCGTTTAAGTAGGAGCTTCGGTTTTTTTCAGTGAGTTGGTAATGCTAGTGGATAGTTTAGCTTCTAAATAAGTATTTTTCAGGTTATACAGCCATTGATTTCTAGTTTAATTGTGTCATGTTCAGAGAATGTGCTCTATGATTTCAAACTTATTATTGGGTGCATAACATGTAGAAATAATATGTATGTCAATAATACAAACTGAAAGAGGGAAACAAGTGTATTATTTCAGTTTCTTCTGAAAGTGTTTGTACAATGTTAGTATTATTTCTCATTTAAATCATTTATAGATTTAACCGGAGAAATCATTTTGCTCTTGAATTTGCCAATGAGATTTACCAGAAATAAGACTTTTAATGGCCTAGTATATAATCTACTTTAGTGAATTTCCTGTACATGCTGCTAAAGAATGTATTTAGCAGCTATTTAATGTCCTATAAATATCAACAAGAACAGTTGACAAGGTTGTTGAAATCTTCCTAATATTTCCTGATTTTATTTTTTTCAACTGTTGATAGCACAGTGTTACGTTCTCAAAGTATATACTGTGCATTTGTCTATTTTCCCTTTAGTTATGTCATTTTGTTTCTATGTTTTGAAGCTCTATATGTTCCATATTGCAGTAGCTGCCCAATGAACTGCCTTAGAGTTATGAAGTGTCCCCCGTTGTCTCTAGTCACACCCTTTGTGAAGCCGGCTTGGTCCGTTAGCATAGACGTGCCTGTTTTCATACTTCCTCTTTCTGGAGAGTATCTTGCACAGGCTTTTATTTTTTACTCTATTTGTGCCTTCATATTTAAAGTTTATCTGTTTTAATTATCATACAGTTGGGTCTTTTCTGCAAAATGCTTTTTTAATCCAATCTGGAAATTTCTGCTTTAAAGGATGGAACTTCAGTTTATTTACATTGAAAGTAATTATTCATACAACTACTAGTTAAATCTACTATGTAGCATTTTGTTTTGTTTGTCTCAACTAGTTTTTCCTGTTTTTTTAATTTTACAATAACTTAATGCTTTAGTATTCCATTTTAATTTTGCTATTGGAGGCATATTTATAATTTCTAGTACCTTTGTCTTGTATTTTGTTTTCATTGTTACTCTGAGTAGAACCTTGAAATACTTTTGTTTTAATGCAAATAAATTGGAATGATATACATTTCTCTTTTTCAGTTTATTATTGACATACGTATTGTTTCTACATTTGTTAACACCCAATGATAATATATTTGCTGTAATCAGCCAAATAGAGGAAAAGGAGTATTAGTCAAGCTTTGTGTTTCTTTGGGATAATTCATATTTCCATCTAATATTTTTCTATTTAAAGAATTTAATGTGAATTTCTTTTAGTAAACATTTGTCAGCTTGTGTATATATGAAAATCTTCATTTCACTTGCATTTGTGAAAGAGGTTTCACTTAACATACAATGTAGGTTTCATAATATTCTGTTCATTTATTTTTTGCTGCTTTATGGGTTGGTTTGAGTTGAGTTTTGTGGTGGTTTTCTCTTTGCACTTTCAAGATGCTTTTCCATTGTCAATGGCTTACGTTATTTTTGAAGAGACGCTAGTGTGATTTCTAGCGTTATTCCCCTGTAACAAATGTGTCTTTGCTTTTAAGACTTTATCATCATTTTTAAGCAGTGAGACAGTTATGTTTACGTTTCCATGTGTCAGGTTGGCTCTGGTTATAGCGTCCAGTTTGGTTAAGTAGAAACTGGCTTCATTGTTGTTGTAAGAGGGTCTCATGGATGTGGCGCCCCTGGCAGAAGGCAGTGTGGGGTTGGGGCGGCCGCGCCTCTGGGGGTCGTCGGGGGTCGGCGGGGAGTTGGAGCTCCCGAGGCCGGGTGGCAGGGGAGCCCCGCGCCGGTGAGCGCCCGCCCGCCCCGGGACCGCGGGTTCTGGGTCTCTGGCCCGCGCCGCCCGCGCCTCCCTCCCCCTGGGCCCTGCTGGGGCGGGCGGAGGCCGGGGAAGGGCGCTCGGGGCGACGGGGCGGTCCGTGGGGCTGGAGGAGCCGGGCCTGGCTACCGGGGCGACTGGCGGAGGCTGCGGGGTGTGGGGGTGCTGGGGCGACAGGCCGGGGACCAGGGGACATGGGGTAACAGGGCCCCCAGGGGCGGCCCGGGGAGCGGGCAGCCGAGGGCACCGCGGCAACAGGGGGAGGCTGGGGCTGCGGGGAGGCCGAGAGAGCTGGGGATCTGGCGTGAGCCTCCAGGGCCCCGGGGTGGGGGTCGTGTCACTAGAGGGCCTCGGGGTGGGGGTCTTGACACTGGTTAGTACTAAGCCTCTATCTGCTCCACTGGCCTCGGCCCTTCGGGGTCCTCCGGCTACAGACCCAGGCGCTGGTGGGGAAGCTGCGGAGCTGGGGTGAGGGGCGGCAGGGCCGGCTGGCGACCACCTGATCCCTTTGGGCTTCCGCTGATCATGCCCATCCCCTGAGCTTGGCCTTCCACAAGCAGCCAGTTTTGTTTCTATATTAATTATTGTCTTAAGTTTGAGTATTTTTCATTTTAATTTTCATTTTGAGTATTTTTGTTTAAATAGAACTCGAAAACTTCCTATTTAACCACCTGAAATAAAAATTCCATGGTGTTAATTACATTCACAATGTTAATATCATTACTAACCATTAGCAAAGTTATTTTATCTGAAACAGAAAATCTGTACTCATTAGCAATTAGCCCCCATTCTCCCTGAGTTCTGCCCCTTGTGATCTGTAATCTATTTTCTGCTTCTATGAATTTGAATAAGTGAAATAAAATAATCACCCTTTTGTGTGTGGTTTTTCAGTCAGTAGGATGTATTCGAGGCTCATCCATGTTTAGCATGCATTAGAACTTCATTCTTTTCCAGGTTTTATAACGTGCATGTACAAAGCTTAGTTTATCTATTCCTCTGTTGATGGATACTTGAGTTCTTACCGCTTTTGGCATTGTGAATAATGCAGCTGTGAGCATTTTACAGTTGTGTTTGAGTCTCTGACTTCAAATCCTTAGGACATATTCCTAGAAGTGGAAATTCTGGTCATATATTTATTCTATATTAACTTCCTGTGGAAACACTAAGCGTTTTTCTATAGAAATTGCAGTTTTACAGCCCCATCAACAATATACAACGATTCTTATTTCCACATCCTTGCCATTGACTTATTTTCCAACATTTAAAGTAATAGTCACTCAACTCGCTGAAGTTGTATCTGATTTGGTTTTGATTTGCATTTCCCTGGTTACTAATGATGTTGACCGTCTTTTAATATGCTTATTGGTCATCTGTGTATCCTCTCCAAAGAAATGTTGTCCTCACTGCTTTTACCATTTCTAATTGGACTGTTTTTGCTGCTTGTTTTTAAGTGTTCTTTATATAAACTGAATATTAAGCCCTCAACAGATACATGGTTTGCAAATAATTCCTTCTGTGTGTTTTTTCCACTTTCTTGAAAATGTTACTTAATGCTGGAAAGGTTTTAATTTGAAGTCCAATTTATTTTTCTTTTGTTGCTTGCCCTTTTGATGTAAAATTTAAAAATTCTAGCCTAATACAGGGTCTTAAAGATATTCCCTTAGATTTTCTTCTAGGAGTTTTATAATTTTAGCTCCTATTTTGGTCATTGACCTATTTTGACATGTTTTACATAGAGAGTTAGGGTGACTTTTTTGCGTATCAATATCCGGTTTTCCTAGCACCATTTGTTGAAGTTAATTGATTGTACTTGATACCTAATCAAAAATCTATTTGGTATAAATCTTTTTTTTAAATTGAATTTTAAAATCTATTCTCTTGGTCTACATGCCTGTCCTTATGCTAGTACCCAACTTTTAAAATTACTGTAGCTTTGTAATGAGTTTAAACTAGAGAATGTGAGTCTTCCAACTTTGTGCTTCAAGATGCTTGTGGCTCTTCAGGGTCTCTTGCCCTTTCCATTGACTGTGATGATTGGCTTATCCCATTTTGTGAAGAAGGCTGCTGGAATTTCACTGGGATTGTATTGAATGTTATCAATCACTTTGAGAAGTATTGATACCTTTACAATGTTTAGTCTTGAAATCTATGGACCTCTGTATGTCTCTCCATTTATTGAGGTGTCGTTAAGTATCTCTCAGCAATATTTTGAGGTTTACTGTGTATAAATCGAATATACTTGGTTAAGTTTATTTTTGGGTATTTTATTTTTGGAAGAATTTTAAATGGAATTGCTTTATTTCCTAGTTGGATTGTTCATTGGTCATGTACAGAAACGCAACTGAGTTTGGAGTGTTGATCTTGAATTCCTGCCAGTGTACTGAATTCATTTTTCAGCTCTAGTAGAGATTGTTGGGGATTTTCTAATTATAAGAATGTTATCTACAAATAGGGAAGGTTTTACAACTTTCCTAACTCAGATGGTTTCAATTTCTTTTTCTTGTCTGATGCCTTGATTTAACTTTCAGCGCAATGTTGAAAGGAGACATCAGCATCCTTTTTGTGTTTTTAGTTTTTAGGGGTAAAGCATTCAGTCTTTCACAATTGAGGATGGTGTTATTTGTGGGGTTTTCTTACATGCTGTTTTATCATGTTAAGGTTACTTTCTATATCCAGTTCTAAGTTTTCATCAAGAAAGGGTGCCATCTTTGTCTAATGATTGTTCCGTGTCAATTGAGATGATTTTATTAGAAACCCCATCATCCATGTGGTATATTGCATTGATTTTCCTGTGTTCTTTGGATGATAAATACCACTTGGTCATGGTATAGAATCTTTTCATACTATTGGATTCAGTTGGCTAGTGTTTTGTTGATTTTTGCATCTATTTTCATGAGGGGCATTGGTCTTGAGTATTCTTTTAATGTCATATCATTATCTTGCTTTCGTATTATTAGGGTGATGCTGGCCTCTTGGAATTGGTTGAGGAATGTTTGACCCACCTCAAATTTTTGGTACATTTGAGAAGGATTGGTCTTACTTCTAATTTAAATGTTTGGTAAAATTTCTCTGCTCTTGGGCTTTTAGTGAGGTTTTCTATTCTTGATTTACTTTAGGTATTTTGTAAGTGTAAGAATTTGTCCATTTATTTTGGTTTAATATATCACTGTGGAACTGCTCATAGTATCCTCTCATAATGCTTTTTATTACTGGAAGTAATGTCTCCCCTTCCTTTGTGACTTCACTGAAGTGCGCTTTTTTCTTTACCAGTCTTTTCAAAGAACTTACATTGGTTTCATTGATACTCGATTGTTTCATTCCCTACTTAATTTGTCTTTGCTTTAACTTTTATTTCCTTCCTCCTCCTGATTTTGTTTGGTTTATTTTCTAATTCCTGTAGGTGTGAGGTGATCATTACTAGCCTAAATGTCCTTCCCTGCAAAGCTTTTTCTGCAACCCCTAAGTTTTGGTAATTTTTCCCTCGTGATGTCTTCTTTGACCATTGATTGTAAGATTCTTGTTTCCAGGTACTTATTTCCTGGTTTTCCTGTGTAGTCATTTCTAGCTTCTGTCCATTGTGGTTAGATGATAACTTCATATGATTTCAATATTTCAAAGTTTAGACTTGTTTTATAATCTGTGGTATATTAAAATATGACCCCACAAAGAAAAATGATGTCATAACACCCTGTCCTTTAAAGGCCCTACACTTCACTTTAACCCTTATGACAGAAGTCTAGATTGAGACAAGGATGGCTGAGCAGAAGTAGAAGCCAGAAGGAAGAAGCAGCTTGCCCTGTGACAGTGCAGAGATAGAGGCCATGGAACACCAGACATCACCACCAGAGTGCTACAGACTTGGAGAACGCATAGCCTGCTCATACCTTGGTATTGGCCTTCTCTAGTCTCCAAAACTGTGAGATTCTTAATTCCTGTCTTTTAAGTTAACCAGTGTGTGGTATCTGTCATAGCTGTGGCAAACTGTTTTTTGTACTGGGAATTTGGGTGTTACATATTTTTAGGTATCTGTAATAGCTAAGTGGCTTTGGAAGTAGGGAAATATGTGGATACTGAAAGAATTTTAAGGTGTTTCTCATGAGATTTCAGAAAAATGTGAAGAGAGCTTTAGAAAGAATTTCTGTTATCTTAGAGAATATTCATATTGTCCCAGACAAAAAGTTGGTAGAAATGTGGACACCAAAGGTGCTTCCAGTGGGGCCTTAGAATAAAATGAATGGGTTATTGGAAACTAAGGAAAGGCAATTCTAGTTATAAAGTAGAGAGCTTGGTTGAATTATCTTAGTGTTGGCATGAAATTCAAACTTGTAAATTTCCAAGTAGAGTATGGGCACATCCTGCTTTCTCATTTCTGTTCGTCATAAAATCTGAGAGGAAAGATATAAATTAAGGACTGAACTGTTAATCCACAGGAATCAGCTAGTGATGATTTGGAAAATTTTTGGCCTATCCAAATGTGTTTTGAGGTCCTCTCTAAAGTTCTGAGAGCAGAGCATCCATAGAACAAGGCCCTACAGAAGGGCTTAGGTGAACATCCCTTTAATAGAGTGTGACTGAACATATGTGCGTGCTAAGGAAATAAGGCATAGTTCATGGATCCAATCAGCTATTGCAGATGAAGTGACAATTGGAGATACAAGTACCCAGAAAAGATCTGTGGAATATCCTTTTTTCTGAAGACTTGGACTCCTGTGAATTGCATGGAGAGCTGACAGGTTTTTTGAGAATATTGTATAAGCAGGAACACTGGAAGCTTCCAATGAAAAATAAAGACATGGGATGAAACAAGGGATAAAAACCTTCAAGGGAAGAATCATTGAAATGGATGTATGTGAAGTAGAGATTTCCTGATGCCTAGAGGTAGTGTTTCCTACCCCAGCCTTTGGGTAGGGTGGAGTTTCTTCCCCAGCCATTTCAAGGGGCAGGATTTCCCCCCTGGCATTTGGAGGTGTGAACCTTATGCCCAGGGTGAAGTGTGATGTATTTAGGAGTATATATCCTCCATTTTCTTATTGACCTGTTGCTGTTCTATCCATTATTAAAAGAACTGGTGAAGTCTCCTACTATTAATGTAAAACTATTTCTTACTTGTTACCTGAAAATGTTTGAGTCACATATTTAAGGGCTCTGCTGTTTGGTGCATAAATGCATTTAGTATATCTTCTTGCTGAATTGACCCTGTTAATATGTAGTGCCCATTATCCCTTGAAATGTTTCTTACTTAAAAGTCTGTTTTGTGAGACATTAGTATAGCCAGCCCAGATCCCTTTGGTTACATTTGCATGGAATTTTCCATCCTTTCATTTTCATCCTTATATCCTTTAATTTAAAGTGAGTCTCTTTAAACAGCATGTAGTTGGGTTATACTTTCTAAATCCATTCTGCCAAACTCAGCCTTTTGACTTGAGAGTTTAATTCATTTACTTTTAAAGCAATAGTGTAGGACTCCACCATTCTATTTTTCCCATCTTATGCTTGTTTTACACATTTTTATGTATCTATTTTTGTACTTCATTAATGTTTTGTACTGAATCACAAGAATTTCTCGTTTTCTTCAGTGTGTATGTATTGTGTATAATATCCTAAAGGTATGACAAACTAGTTAGGAATGATAACCATCTAAATGTCAATAACATGCCCAATCTATTCCTAAACCCTCCTTCCTCCCACCTTTATCTCATCACAAATTCCATCTTTGTACATTCTATTCCTAAAACAATAGATTTATTTGTATGTATTTGCATTTTCAATCCAGTGAGTAAAAAATGGAATTACAAACCAATCCTATAAGAAGTAGAAAATGGAGTTGTAAAGCAGAAGGAAAATAGTATGAGCATGTTTATTTTTATTCATGTACTTGTCTTTATTGGAAGTCTTTATTCCTTCATACATTGGATCTACTTTCTTGGGGGCAAGGTCTAATCTCTTCCACATTTTTGAAGGAGAATTTTGACAGATACTGATTTCTTTGTTGGCGATATTCTTTTCAGCAATATGAATTTGACTACTCTTTTTGCGTCCATGGTTTCTGATGAGAAAATAGCAGTTAATCTGCCAAGACTGCCTGGTTTGTGTGTGATGCATTGCCATTCCCTTGGTGGTCTCAGCATTCTCTTTGTCTTTAGTATTTAGTGTTTAGTTAAAAATGTATCTGTGTGGATTTCTTTCAGTTTATCTTGCTCAGAGTTTGAGCTTTTTAGATGGGTATATGCATGTCTTTCCTTAAATTTGGGATGTTTTTGTAATACTGTCTTCAAATATGCCTTCTTCCCATTTCTTGTCCTTTTGGGTCTCCCCTAATGCATATATTGATACACTTGATGGTGTCCCACAAATCTTTCAGGCTCGGTTCAGTTTTCTTAATTCTTTTTTTCTTTGTGTTCCTGAAATTTGATCAATTCAATTATCCTAACTTCTAGCAATTTCATTATTTCTTTTGCCAGTTCCAATCTTCTGCTGAATTTCTCTTTGGGATTTTTTTCATTAGTTACTGTAGTCTTGAACTACAATATTTTAATTTTTCATTTATTCAATTAATTTTTAACACAGTTTTGTTTCCTGTTTCTCTGTATGACTCCTAGTTTTTTGCTGGAAACTGGACATTTTAATACTTTATGAACTCTGGAATTTATTGTATTGTTACTTGAGTTCCAGTAGATGACAAACAAGATAGAAAAGAAAAATATGAGACCCTTTCCATTCTTTAGTGATTGGCTCTTTGCAAGTTCTGTCTTCCAGAGGTTAGCCAACCTAAGAATGAGCTTACAGAACAGCCTGAGGTAAATCAAGGTTTTCCCTGGTCTTTTGAGAACATGTGTATTCCTGGGCATATACACATGGCCTTGTGAACTTTCTTATTTACAGACAAACTTCAAATGCCCCATCTTAGTTTCCAAGTTGCTTTGACAAATGCACACTGTGAATTTGCTTAACAGAAATTTGTTGGCTCACACTTTCGAGGCCAGTAGAAGTCCTTTATTAAGGCATCAGCAAGGCAGTGCTTCCTCCCCAAAACCTGGAATTTTGGGGCTGGCTGCCAAGAATCCTTGGATTTCCTATCACATGATCAGGAACATGGCAATGTCCTCTCTTCTGGCAGTGTTCTCTCCTTTCTCTTCTGTGTACCAGTGACTTTGGCCTTCTGATACTCTGTGGATTTCTCTTATGGAACCTCTGGTAATAAGATGTATTCCAGACTCATTCAGTTGGGCCACATCTTAACTAAAAATGACATCTTCAAAGGTCCTAATGACAATGGGTTTATGCTGTCAGGAATGGATTAACACAGCCCTGTTTTCCCATAGAATTCTCACTCTTTTCTCCTTGTCCTGTGTACTCCTTTATATGTCTCGTAGCCTGTAACTTTATCCCAGCAATTGATTGTGATTATTTTCTGTGTTTTAGTTGCCCTGAATACCACTTGTACTTCTTCAAGTTCTGAGACCCGCCAGACAGACAAGCATCCTGACCTGGTCCCTTAGGTTTCCAGCAGGCCTGTTGCAGATATACCTGCACCCCAGTAACCACATAAGTTTGTCTTTTCCCTTCAGGAGTCAACAGTGGAGTCACAAGGCTTTTCTATAGTTTCAAAGGTTAATGTTTCTTGACTCAGTCCTCATCCAGTTATTGAAATCCTTTTGCCACTTTCAGAGCTCTGAAAAAGATGGTTTTGCCAGTTTGGATATATTGTGTCCCTCAAAAGCCATATTCTTTAATTCAGCTTGGTGAGGGCACACATGAATCTTTTGATGGAGTCACATCTCCATGGAAACAATCAAGTATGAGCAAGACCTTTGATTAAAAAATTTTCCATGGAGATATGGACTCGGCCCATTTAGGGTGGTTGTTAATTAAATCCATGGAGACCTATCTGAGGGAGACTTTTGGATGGATGCTTGCCAACACAGTGAGATTTGAGCCCAGAGTTTGCTCTGGAAAAGCCAAGAGAGGACAAAGCACCCGAAGAGCATGTGAGAGAGACTTTTGGAGAGATGCTTGGAGTTGTGGACAGAAGGACATTTGGAGACGGCAAGTGAAGGATGCGTGGGAACTGAGAGGAGCTGAAACACAGCCCAGGAATAGCAGACACATGCCTTCCCAGCTGACTGAGGTGTTCCAGATGCCATCAACCTTTCTTTAGTGATGGTATCCCCTTGTTGATGCATTAGTTTGGACACTTTTATGGTCATAGAAATATTAATTTGTAGCCAGATAAACCCCCTTTATAAAAGCCAATCCGTTTCTGGTATTTTTACATAATTAGCAAACAGGAACAGTGATTCTACCAGTTCTTGTTTACTGTATAAAAATTATCTGGGGAGACTGAACCCTCTATTGTCTCCAAAATCTTGGTGACTTCTCTCTGGGCTCATGGATTTGTGACAGTAAGTAGAAGATAAAAGAGATAGAAGATAATATGGAAAAGGCAAATTTGAGTTGAATGAACTCTCTGAAAAATATCTGCACTTTTTTTCTTCTGAGCTTAGAATACGTATTACATTTTGTTCAGAAATGGAATTCTATTGCCAAGTGTGGACATTCCATTTTTCTATAATTTGTTGAGAGACCTGCTCTGAAACATGGTCAAGATGAGTTTTTCTGTTAAATGAATCTAGTGGAAAAACAAGGTGTGAATATGGGTATTATTTAAACCATTTAGCTTTTTGCTCTTGCTATTGTCCTCTATGGGTATTAAGTTCTTTTATAAAACTAAACTGTGGTTTTTAAAATGTCTCCATACCTAAAAGTCCAAACAATTATCAAGCACATCACTAGAAACCTTCAGGTTGCCCCACTCTTCCCATTTTCTTCCGTGGCTCCACAAACTTCACTTCAAGCTTCAGAAAACAAAAGGAATATTAAAAAAAAAAAAAAAAAAAAACTCTGAAAAAGCTTTCAGGTCTGCCAGAAGTTTTAAGAGTATACAGATCTGGTTAGCTGGATACAGGGATCACGAACTTCACTTCCCTCAGGGTTCACTGAAGCAATTTTCCATGCAGATGCAACTATTGTTTTAGAATACTGCTTCACCAGGGCAGGTGAAGCTTGATATGGAAAGGGTGGAAGATTGTGATCCTCACTTCGTGTGTGCCCGTTGACTCATTTACCACATTCTTCAGCAGTGTACTGGACCCACGCAGTGTGCTTGAGAGTGTGCTGAGAAGATGCATCAAAGCTGGCCTGATTTCATGGAGATCCCAGTGTAATGCAGGAGCCACGTAGCAAGATCCGTCCTGAGGCCATATATATTTTTTGGAGACAAGTTGCCAGCACACTCTGCCCAAGTTAGAACCACATGGGTCGAAGGTCTTTGGTGGGAAGAGAACAGCTGAAACACAGACATGGATGGGCCTGGAGACCCCTCACACTCTACAATGAACAGTTTTTCCAATTTGGAAAACAAAAAGGATAGGCTTTCTGAGCTGCACTTAAGTCACTCGAATATCCATCAGCTCTTCTCCCAGAAATGTGGCAAACAGAACATGCAGTGCAATATAAGTCCTGGGGAGAAATGTTTTGTCAAGAAATGGTGTGAGTTGCCATAGGGAACATAGAGCTCTGCCTTGGACCTGCAGTGAGCAGAGGGCTGTGGCTGGCTCCTCTCACCAGTGGTCACACTGCCCAGCACCTCCCTGCAGGGGCCAGATCACTCGCCCTGCTTTGGGGCCTGCATCTTGTGCTACACCCTCGACCCCCAAAAAGCAGGGGATCCAGAACTGTTCAGACAACTGGAAGAGAAAAACGAGAAGGAGCAAAAAGAAAAGTTCCCAACAGCAGAGGGTTGCAACCACATGTCCTGTTTAAATCCAATCATTCTGAATGTTGCTTAAAATTGTTTTGGTTTCTAGAAAATCCCTTGGATGTGTCTTTGAAATTTCTGCTTTATTTTATTTTTTATTAAAGAAGTTGCGAGTTTACAGAACAATCATGCACAAAACACAGTATTCCCATACATCATCCCACCAACACTTTCATTGGTGTGAAACATTTGTTACAATTGATGATAGCACTTTTTGTGGTTCTACAGTTTTTTTCAAATGAAATAAAATTTTTAATAATCCTCTTTTACTCAAATCAGTTTCTTCTAGTTCACTAATGCTGCTGGAATGCAAAACACCAGAAATGGATTGGCTTATATGAAAGGGGGTTTATTTGGTTACACAGTTAGAGTCTTAAGGCCATAAAGTGTCCAGGGTAACACCTCAGCAATTGGGTACCTTCACTGGAGGATGGCCAATGGTGTCTCGAAAATCTCTGTTAGCTGGGAAGGCAGGTGGCTGGCGTCTGCTCCAAAGTTCTGGTTTCAAAATGGCTTTCTCCCAGGAGGTTCCTCTCTAAGCTGTAGTTCCCCAAAAACATCACTCTTAGTTGCACTTGGGATTTTTGTCCTCTCTCAGCTTCTCTGGAGCAAGCGTGCTTTCCATGGCCATCTTCAAACTGTCTCTCATCTGCAGCTCCTGTGCTTGTGTCCCTCTTGGATGTAGCAGCTTGCTCCTTCTGGCTGATTTTCTACAGTTCTCCAGTAATTTAATTCAGACCCACCCAATGGGTGAGCCAACACCTCCATGGAAATTATCCGGTCAGAGTCATCACCCACAGTTGGGTGGGGTGCATCTCCATGGAAACACTCAGTCTAACAGTGATAGGTCCACCCACACAAGATTACATCAAAGATAACTTTTGGGGGGACATAATACATTCAGACTGGCACGCAGTTTCTTCAGGTTTTATCAGTTTTGGTCCATATTTGTGGATACAGAGGATGACCATCTTTTAGAAGTTGAATTGAAACTGACAACTGTGGATTGTCACAGAAGGATGTTACTAAAGATTCTCAGTTATCACTCCAGCAGTGGAAATAACTGACAGCTTTTCTACTATTTAATAGTTACATTTGATACAATTGAGGAAAGATTATTACAGTGATATTAACTATGTCTAGTTAATCTAGGGCTATTTTCCCCAGATATTCTCAACCTATTGCTTTATTTTTAAACAACCTGAGATAGTTTGGCATAGAGAATGGTTTTGGCAAAGCCTGAAAGCACATCCTTTGCAGGATGCAGTGTGAGGTGGGTGAGTTGGAGACTGGGGTTGGGGAGCTGGGACAAATCTCAGTGGTCTCAGGGCTCAGGGTTGGGAAACCTTGGGGACCCTGCCCCCTTATTGGTAGGAAAGGATACACAAAGATTCCAAGGGGACCCCACCGTGAGGGAAGGGGGGTTTTACTTGACCCAGGAATGGCTGAGGATGGCCTTTATCCCAGCCTGGTCCTGAGCTGTGGAACAGCTGCTTTCTTGGGTTATTTGGGGCTGGGCCAGGCAGTCCAGGTGGGGGTGCCATGAGGTCTGGTGGAGTGTGGGCAGCAAGGTCTTACTGCTGTGGCCACCCAAAAAGCAGATGCTGGGCTGACAGGGCCAAAACTATGGCCTCAGCAGCCTGGTGATACTGTAGGGGCTTCAGAAGCCTTCCATGGGGAAGCCATAAGAGGACGTGAGAGTTCCTGCCTCCACTTTGATGACTCACTGGAGAAATACAAAGAGGGGGGCTGACTTAAACTGGTCACACTGGTGTCATCTCTGGCCCAGGAATCTCCAAAACCCCCCAGAAGTGAAAAATGGATAGTCATTTTGCTTGCTCAGTGCTGACTTACAAACGTGCATGGAGAAGACCTTGCTCCTTTGCTTGCACTGAGTCTGAGACAGCCCTCCTCCCTCAATTTGCTCCCTATCTTCCCAGACCCAGCCAGTTGGCTGCTATCTTGTGGGACCTTGGTGATTCATCAATGACTTGGAGGGCAGAGGACTGGGACAGCAGAGATTTGGGCTCCCTGGCCCTGGAACCTGTGGTGGCACATGTCCCAGAGGGTCCTGGGGTTCAGGCAGGACAAGGCACATGGGGCAGCTGAATTTCTGGTCTGGGGCACCCAGGTCAGCTGACAACCTTGGGGCTGGTGGCAAATTGGTTTCTCTGTTTGTGCTTGAACAACACACAGTTTCCTGGGTGTGTGAGCCCAGGGAAAGGAAACCCCAAGCAAACATAATAGGACATGCTACCCTTACCCACCCCACCCTCATATACGTAACAGCAACCCAGAAAGCTTGATTTAGCATCAGCCCCATCCATCTGCCTTTACATGTGTGTAGGAGTGTGTGTGAAAGTGTGTGTGTCATGTATATGTGTGAGGGTACATGAGTGTTGTGGAATGTGAATGGGGGTATAAGCATGTGGGAACATGCAATGTGTCAGCAAGTGTGATGGTGAATGTGCGTGTGTTTGAGTGTGAAAGACTAAGAATGTGAGCATGAGTAGCAGGTGTGTCTGAGTATGGGTGTGTGCATGTGTCTGTGAGAAAGTGTGAGTGGGTGAGTGGTAGACTGCATGTGAGTGTGAGTACAGGTGAGTGGTGTGACTGCATGGACATGTGTGACAGTGCCTGAGTGTGAGTGTATGAGTGCAGGTGAATGTCAGACTGGGCATCTGAGAATGTTTGTGACAGTGAGTGTGTCCACAAGTGTGTGCCTGTGAGTGTCCATGACTGTGTGGAAGCATGTCTTTGAGTGTCTGAGTGTGAACCTATGAGTGTCTGAATGTGTCCCTGAGAGCATGTCTGTATGAGTCTAGAAGTCTCTCCGTGAGCATGTCTAGAAGTGTCTGTGTATCTGATACTGTCTCATGCATCCGTGTCTAGAAGTCTGTCATGGGACTTGAGTGTGTGCATCAGTGTGTGTGTTCTCTAGTGTGCGTGAGAGCTTGTCTATAAATGCGTGTTTATGACAGCAACGTTGGTAGTGGTCCAGGCAAACCTGCTAACCCCGTGGCTCCCGCTGGCTACTGGGAGGTTCGGCCCTCACATGGCCCGCAAGGCTTCTTGACCCGGAATGTCCGGAGAGGCCGGGGCCGCGCAGTTGCTGAGACCCGGCAGACGCGGCAGCGGGCGGGGATTTCCAGTGCGCGGGACGGCGCGGGAGCGCGTTGTGGCACGGGCTCCGCGGGCACGAGCTGGGGTTGGGGCCCAGAAGGGACTTTGCAGCCGGGGGCGGTGGTCGCCGGCCCTTCCCTGGCTCCCGACGCGGGTCTGAAGCAGGAGCTGGACGCTGCGGACCGAGGAGGAGGAAGTGAGGGCTGCTGCGACCCGGGCGCTCGGCCCGCGTCTCCATCCCGCCGGCCCAGGCGTGTGCGCCCGGGGTCCTGGGAGCCGCCCAGATCCGCGTGCTCCTGGCGGCGGGTGCCCAGAGTGGCGCTGGCGTCGTCCCCGGACATCGGCCGGAGCCCTGACGCCGCCCTGGACACCAGAGCTTTGGAAAACTTCGAGGCCAAGGCCGGGCTCCGGGCCTTGAGTTCACAGGTCCTTGAACACCTCCAGTTAAAATCAGACCCTATCACAATAAGTTTTCAGGTATAAATTGTCTCCCCAACGTGCCAGCTGTTCCAGCTGTCACAATGCAGAGAGCACTGGCAGGGAGAATTCCGGCCTATGTTTTTTGAAGATGTTCATGTGAATTTTTCTGTGATAGAAAAGGACACCAGTGATTTTATTTGGGTGCTCTCCATTCTTTTTGGTGTTAGTAAGGTGTTCTCACTCACTGAAACGGCTGTGAAGACCTTCCACTGGAAACAGGCAATATTTCAACTCTCAAATTCTTGCTCTGAAGAAAAGTCCTTAAGTGAAATATCTCAGCTGCTTCCTGCTATTCTTCTCTATGTGATTTTGGATTCTGTAAACAACCGTGCTGCAATCCCTATGATTTTTCACTGTGTAGAATAAAAAGGACCTTTCTGGGATGTTTTCAGAATAGAAATGCTAAAGTGCTGAAAGAAAAGAAATGATTCAGTGCTCCCTTAAAATCCTTTTATTCCAGTGGTAAAGCTATACTTGAGGATAGATAAAACTAACACTGTAGTGGTGCAAGTCTGAGCTAGCTAAAGCAAAGGAAATTGCATTAAATTTGCCCTTTTCTTCTTTCTCATCTTTGTGTAATGAGAGTCTCCAAGCAGCAAGTGATTTAACCTATCAAATATTAAGCAATAGTTGAATTTTTTTGCAATGGTCAGTAGAACTCTTAAATCAGCAGAGGAGATATCTTGTGGGCAAGGACTTCTGTGTTGGTTCCGTGGAATCAGGTCCCCTTGTGTGCTTCTTCATAAGTCTTCTCAGAGGAAAAAAAAGTGTGTGTGTTGGAGGTGGGGGTGCAGTGTATTCACATCAGATAGAGAAACTGGGAAGGGAATGCAGAGAGAGAATCAAGATGGTGAGGCCAGAGGATTGGGGAGGCCTGGCTGTGGAGGTGATGCTGAGCCCAGCAGCGATCAGAAGTAATAGAGCCAGAGGGAGGGAGGCCCAGATGCCAGAGGGCAGAAGGGAGGGGGCTGAGGCCAGCTGACGTCAGAGATAGGACCTTCAGCAGCAAGACTGTGGGTCACAAAGGAGCTAATGGAAACAGAAGGAAATGCATTTTTTAAACAAAAAAAAAAAAATGTAGGAAAATGTGATGTGTGCTTGTGTGGTATTTGTTACTCATAATTAACCAAAAGTACAAAATGGCATTTATTGTAAAAGGCCTTTACTGACTGTCTAGAAAGAGAAAGGTAGACACAGACCTAGGAGATGGTGTGGTTTTTATCATTAAGCATAAAACCTTACTTGATGGAAACTTTCCGTGGCCCTGAACAAATGACATGGGGAGTAACTGGCAGGTGGTAGGAGGGCATAAATGCAGATAACTATTTGCGTCTGTCCACCGCAGGATCATGTTGGAGTCTCTCTGTAGTCTGTATTCCTTGAGATAAGTGGATCGATAACTGGGAGTTGGGAGTCTTTTTATTTAATGAACATCCAGTTTACATATCCTGGGTTCCCATGATGCTCACGTGAGCCTTGGTACCTGCCTTGAATGAAGGACACAGTCTGCAGAAATCTAGGGCATCTACGCCCCAGTCTACAGTGATGGGGGATGCCAGGAACCATCAGGTATTTGACCAGGATGGCACCAGGACAGAAGCTTGTGGCAGGAAGGGTGAAGAAAAATGAAAGTTCACAATCCTGCTTTCAGGGAGCTGGCTGCTTAGCTGGAGAGAGAAGAGAGACCCATCAGAAAAGAATAGAAAGTAACAAAATATGAGAACAAGTAAATTGGAGATTGTGTGGAAGAATGGACTTATCATGGAAATTCAGAAAAGGGAAAGCACGTGGCTGACTGGGATAGGCAGGGAGGCTCCCAGGAATTGGGCCTCAGCCCGGCATCAGAAAGGCTCTTGTGTGGCACGGTGGCCCAGCTCCCTGCCCAGACCTGAGGAACCACTGCCCTTTTGATTTCCTAAAGTAGGATCTGACAACTTATTGTCTGAATGCTTTTCACTTGTAGATTCCATGCTGGGAGTGCTACTGGCAGGGGGCATCCAGTGGTGAGGTTTTGTGTGATGTCCTGGCTCTTACCAAGCAGGACCCTTTGGGGCCAGGAGCTCCAGCAAGTTTAGGGCTGCTGTTCTGAAGGGCCTGGCTGTGGTGGGGGCAGGCAGTGGCCAGACCTTGGGTGCAGCACAAGTGTTCTTAGGTCATAGGGAAAGCACGGGTGGAAAGGCTTAAAGAGTGCTGAGGGGAAAAAAAAAATACTGAGGGGAGGGTGGAGATATAAAAAGCCCCTCCCCAAGGACTCCTTCATACTGAAATGATCTAAATCTCTTTAATTCTTAAGAAATAAAAACTGGGGCCCTATATTTATCATGGTTACTCATTTCTAGATATGCTGCATGTTGATTTTGTCTCATTTTTTTTGTTGTTGGTTTTTCTTTTAAAACAGAGGTGGTTTGGTAACCTTTCATTAGGTCCTGCTACCAAGAAAGATATCCAAGAAAGAGCTGCTATTCTGCTGTTCAGTTTCCTTTCCAATTTAAACACTTATTCTATGGCAAAACCCCAAAGCACATTTATTAGACACTTGATACCTTTTCTTGAGAGAGAAAAACCACGTTGATGAGCACAGTGGGTTGCTAGACTTCGGGACAGCCGTGGATCAGAGCGGTGAGGCCTGCATCTCCAGGAGTCAGAGTTCATTGTGGGGAAGGGTTTTGGAGATGAACTTTGGACTCAGGAAGGTCACCGCCCACACCTGAGGAACCTGTGAGGCCCCACCTCCCACCAGAGCACGTGTGGGCCTCAGTGTTTGTGCCCAGACTCTGCAAGACCAGGAGCAAGGAGGGACACGCAGGAGCACCCCACATGGTATCTCCAGGGACTGGGATGTGTGTCCCTGAGGGGCAGCTTTGGAGCTGCCTCCCTGACCACTTTTGTGCTCTTGGAGGTTGGGGGCTCCTGCCTTCCTGCTGTGCTGACATTTGTTGAGCTGTGGGGGTGTATGATGGGAGACTTCCTTTGCCAATGCAACTTTCTGGGTGCTTTTAATGACTTAAGGAAAGATTAGGGGAGCTTTTTGTCTTGAACTGTGCTGAAAATTTCTGTCTCCTTTTTGGATTAATATGATTGGCTGTTGGAAACATTACTATTAGGTAAATTAGGTGTCGAGGTTTCAGGCATCTCTTCTGTGTGAGAGAGGAGGTGGCATGCCTTCCCCACAGGTTAGCTTAAATTGTGCTCCTTACTGGGAGTCTGGGGGCAAGCCCAGCAAGTTTCAAATTACAATTTAATATGAATCTTACATTCTACTCAGTAATACGTCTGGTTTTCATATAAGCACACTTTGTGTTCCAGTTTGCTAATGCTGCCTTTTTGCAAAATACCAGAAATGGGTTGGCTTTCATAAAGGGGGTTTATTTGGTTACACAGTTACAATCTTAAGGCCATAAAGTGTCCAGGGTAAGGGGGCTACCTTCACTGAAGGATGGCTGATGATCTCTGGAAAACCTCTGTTAGCTATGAAGGCACTTGGCTAGCATTCGCTTCAGAGTTCTGGTTTCAAAATGGCTTTTTCCCAGGATGTTCCTCTCTAGGCTGCAGCTCCTCAAAAATGTCACTCTTAGTTGCTCTTGGGGCATTTGTCCTCTCAGCTTTTCCAGACCAAAAGTCTCCTTTCAAAGGCCCATCTTCAAAATGTCTCTAAGCTTCAGCTACTCGCTTAGCTCCTGTGTGTTCTTCAAAATGTCCCTCTTGGGTGTAGCAAACTCACTAGTTCTGCCTGAGCTTATATAGTGCTCTAGTAAACTAATCAAGGCCCACACTGAATGGGCAGGGCTGCACCTCCATGGAAATTAATCAGAGTTATCATCTACAGTTGGGTGGGTCACATCTCCAAGGAAGCACTCAAAGACTTACAATCTAACCAACATTAGTAATGTCTGCCCCCTCAAGATTACATCAAAGACCATGACATTTTGGTGGAAATAATACATCCAAACTGGCACACTTTATTTCCCCCGATTTTTGCATTAAGTTGATTCTCCAAAAGATGTGTTTATTTTGGCTCCACTAGGATACCCATGGGGTACCTGGATCCCACCATAACCCTGAGGCTCCCCATATGTCAGCTTGAGAAGTGTGGACAATGTGGAGAGCAGCAACTCTGAAGATCTGGGTTCCAGTCCTGCCTTCTGCTTCCCAGCTGAGTAGCCTTGTGCAGGCTGCTTGGCCTCTCTGAGTTTGTTTTCCCATCTTTAAAATGACACTATTGGCACCACTCACATCCCCTGCTTGGTATAAGGGAAACAGACTGTAGAGCATTCTACAGATGTCAGTTTTAATAGCAATAGAAGATTTGAGATAGAATAGAGTAAGAGTGTTAAGGTCTTAGGATGCGATTAGAATATGTTGCATCTCATTGTTATGGACCTTAGAGAACCCTGGCTGAGTTCCAGTATTTTGAGCAGGAGGCAGCTGAGGCCCAGAAGTTTTGTATAGCTCACTCTTTCAAGTCAAGTCATGGCAAAGCAAGGAATTTTTTCCAATAGTGGATTTTTTTTTCCCTACATACTTCATGTTGCTAGGATTTGCCCCAGAGAAGCTGCTTGACTTCTCATTCCAACTAGGGATAATTAAGAGTCTATTCAATCAACACTTTTTGAGAACTTACTATGTGTCAGGAGCTATGCTGGTTTCTAAAGCTATCATGTTGAACAAGACTCGATATGGTCACTGTCCCTAAGGAGTGTCTGAATGACAGGTTAACCAGGAGAATGGTTAGATTACAGCACAGTGTAGTAGGTGCCCGGATGGTAGAACACGTTGCTTAGGGAGTGTGGGGGGAGCATATAGAATCGGGAGGTTCCCTGAAGGTGACTATTTTTTAATTCAATGTTATTGAGATAGTCACATACCATACAATCATCCAAAGTGTACAATCAGTTGTTCATAGTACCATGATATATAGCTGTGCATTCATCACCCCAGTCTATTTTTTGAACATTTTCCTTGTACTGGAAAAAGTAAAAGTAAGAATAAAAAATAAAAGTGAAAAAAACACCCAGATCATTTCCCTCTCCTTCCATGCTATTTTTCCTTTAGTATTTTGTCCCCATTCTTCTCATCCATCCATACACTGGGTAAAGGGAGTGTGATCCACAAGGCTTTCACAGTCACACTGTCGCCCCTGTAGGCTACATTACTATACAATCATCTTCAAGTGTCAGGGCTACTGGATTGCAGTTTGATAGTTTCAGGTATTTAATTTTAGCTATTCCAGTGCATTAAAAACTAAAATGGGTTATCTATATAGCACACAAGAATACCCACCAGAGTGACCTCTCCATTTGGAATCTTTCAGCCAAGGGAACTTGATTTAATTTCATTTTGCATCCTCCTTTTGGTCAAGATGTTCTCAGTCCTGTGGTATCAGGTTCATATTCATCCTTGGGAGTCTCATCCTGGGGTGCCAGGGATATTTACACCCCAGGGTGTCAGATGGCATGTAGGGGGGAGGGCAGTGAGTTCACTTGCTTAGTTGGCTTAGCTAGAGGGATAGGGCCACATCTGAACAACAAAGAGGTTATCAGGGAGACACTTAGGCAAAATTATAAGCATGTTTACCCTCTCCTTTGCAGTAATGAGCTTCAGAAGGGTAAGTCCCATGATAAGAGGGCTCAGCACATCAAACCACCAGTCCTTGGTGTTTGTGAGAATGTCAGCAACAATCCAGGTGAGGAAGCCCAACACCTCTGCATTTACCCCCAGCTTCTCAGGGGGACCTTGCATGTATATGTTTATTCTGTCCAAATTACTTTGGGATTTATTGCTATTTACACTACCCTAAGCAAACCTACCAGATCTCACTTCCTATTAAAAGTTCCATGTAATTTTGGTATTTGAACAGATTGTACGAGTTAAATTGTTTATAAAACATAGAACAGAGATGTTTAGTTGGTGCAAAACCTAAGTCTCACATGGAATTTGAAGTTTTAAAACACAGTCATTATTGTCCTTTACCCTTTGGCCCAATTTGCCCTAGTCCTAATCATATCTGCTTCATTCGTAAGTCTGGACTCTTTTTTTCAGCATTTTTGTTTAACAGATGCTGTATGTGCTAAAACTTACATTCTTATCTATTGAGCTCTAGCTCTGAGTTTCAGGTGTCACAGAGCTACCCAAACTTCCAAGGATCAATCAGGTTATACACAAAGGGATCAACATCTCATAATCTGGAGATAGCCATTACAATTGAGGAATAAATATGACTGCTGTAAGAGCTTACAATCAAAGGACAATTACAATAAGCATTCCCCTAATAATCTGTGCTGTATGGTTCAATTCTAAGTTTACACATTGTACTTAGTGCATATTGGTGAGGCATTATAGCGTTTGCCTTTGTTTCTGGTGTAGTTCACTCAAAATGCTGTCAACAGGATCCATTCACCTCGTTGCGTGTCTCACAGCTTCACTCCTTGCAGTTGCTCAATATTCCATTTTATGCACACACCACAGTTCACCATTCTATTCCTCAGTCGGTGGACCCTTAGGTCAGGAGGCAACAATTACAGGATGAGCACGAGTCAGCTGCAGGTGTGGGTGGGCAGGTGCATACTTGTGTGTCTCAGTGCATAGGAGGCAAAAAGCTCCTCTGCACCCCCCCACCATGGCTGTTGTTCCGGGGCTAGGGTGCTGCCTTTGTGCCACCCTAACTGTGGAGGTGTAGGGATTTTCTCCATTTTACAGATGAGGAAAACAGAACAACAGCTGTTTCCATTACTCTGCTTTGCAGTCAGTTTAAGCTGAATTATAGTCTTAATTTCTAGATTCCAGACTTTTTATTTTTGCTTCTTCATAGTGCTTTTTAAAAAATGCACATGTTTTTGCAGCTTCTGTTTTTCATACAGTTTTTCCATGTCATCCAACGTCTGTTTTGATTTCTTTTCTTACAGCAGCAACATTGCTTTCAGTCTCCTTGAACAAATTCAGTTAAGATGTACATACTCCTCTGGTTAAGAAGTTGCTTACATCTTGCTGAGGAGCAGTCCCCGACCTGATTTACTAATGTGTTTTGTTCCCCTTTCTCTCTTAATTTACATTCAAACCAGTAATCTAATCATAATGATAGTATTTAGTCATCATATCTTTTCAGAGTGTATAAACATTACATTGTTAGTGTGAAGAAGTTCCTGAGGGTTACAGCCCTACAGGGCTGAATTCCCATTCATCTTGAATTCAATTATAATTACCGATTGCTTATGGGAATATAAGTTAAAAGAAAAAAATTGTTCTCCACCATTGTCAGGGAAGTGATGTTGACTGTTCTGTAAAATACTTTATGTGGCTCTTCTGGTAGAGCCTTTGTGAAGTTCCTGAATGTGGAACCAGGAAGGGTTGGTGATGGCTGGACTGAGGTGGGGCCTGTTTCCTGGCCATCTGTTCCTGCGTTGAGAAGGGCTGGACTCTGGGGCCCCACAGCGGGGTTCCTGGGGTCATAGGGAGTAGGTTCCTTTTTACTTAGACAAGTTGGCCCTTTTATGAAGGAGGCAGAGGCCTGAGGCAGCAAGGACCCCAGTCTCCAGAGCCTTCCCTGGCTCCTCCAGCTCGAGGGGTGCTCCAGGACATCTCACATGGAGCTCCAGTGTTGTGAGGATGAGCCCCTTGAGGGCAGGACAGTTGCTTCCTTTGTATCTCTGCTAAGATAAGTGTGCAGTAAAAATAGAACAAATTTATGTGTGGAAAGAGTATAGATCTTGAATTCAGATCTGATTTGAATCCTTGTCATTCCTTTACCTATTAGGAAGTTACTTATCTTTCTGGATCCTCAATTTTCTGAACTATGAAGAGGTAGATTTGAGGATTAAAAGTGAGAATGTGATCGGATGTGAGAACCTAAATGGTGATTCCTTCCTGCTTTCCCTTTCTGGAGTGAGTTCATAAAGGGGAGGGTGACAGCAGCATGATTAGGGTCTGGCTCTCTCAGGACTGGGTTGGCCCTGGCAGACCAGCCTTCAGCTGATGGAGCTGCAGCACATTGCTGGACCCTAACAAAACTGTTCATAACCAAGGTGAGTCTCTGCAAACTAAAATCACTGTATTTGCTCTAAAAGAAACTTCTGTATTTGGATGATGTTTTTTCAGAAAGCAATTTATGATTAACTTTGTTAAAGTTTAAATTCATATTTTAGTATATTTTCTAGTTATTTAGTAGGAATAATTTTCTACAATTCATTCAGGCCTCTCTGAAGATGACACCTCCTTGGTAAAATCTTTCCTGAGTACCCTAACTGCGACAGTGTCATGGGCTGTAATTCTCCCTGTGACTTCCTTTTTACTTCACAGCTGATGATTTTTGCCTGTCTCCTTAACCCATGGACTAGGATGGTGCCTGGCCTAGAGGAGGAACTCAAGTTTTTGTAGGAATGAATCCACATTTTGAATCCACCACATTTTGACAGTAGATCATGTTTTTTCAGAATTTTGAAACCTGTTCTCCCCTAACTCAGTAGTGTATAGACAATTCTAGGAGGGGGTCAGAGCAGTTAGGAGAAGCCACTGGTCATGCTCATGTGATGCCACGCCCATCCCACCACTGGCATACACACACACACATACCCTTGCACACACAGTACTGGATCCACGTCACAGGCCCTCACCCCCACACCCTCATCCTGTGCCAGCCAGTGGAGGTGAAGGAAGGGGACTCTATTCCTGATGTCAGGACAGGAGGGAGATGTGATTTTGTTATTTTCTGGGAAAGCCACAGTTGTACCAGATAATTGTGGAGTAACAAATCACTGTAAGAGTCAGTGACTTAAAACGGGTTTGTTGTTAGATGTCTCAGGTCTGTGTGTTGGCTACAGGTAGGCCCTGCTGGGAGATTCTGCTGCTCCCTCTGGCATTGACTGGGTGCCTCAGTCATTCATGTGGCAGCCAGAGTGTCTGAGACAGGTGTGCTCAGGTGTGTGGATGGCTGGAAGGTGGGGCTCAGTGGGGCCCTCCCTCCCCAGTGGTCTCAGGGCCCCTGCAGATGGTTTCTCCCCTGGGGTGGCTGGTGCTCCTGGAGGGAGCACTCCAAGGGAGGTCGGGGAAGCAGCCTGTGAAAGCTTGGAAACTGGCACTGTGTTACCTTATGTTCTCTTCATCAGAACAGCCAAGAAGCCCTCTGAGATTTCAGATGAAAGGACAAAGACAGCCCCTGCCCCCATGGGAGGAGAGTCAGTGAATTTGTAATTGTAACATGCTACATGTGTGGTGTTAGGTTCCATAGAGCTTTCAGCAATATATGTGAGATACATTTTTTAAAACAGGCTATTGTGAGCTAAAATGGAAACCCCAGCTCTTGTGTTTTGCCCGTTTTTCTGTGAGAAAATACATTGAGTTCTGAACCACAAATTCATGCATAATCTTTTGGAATGTATCTAATCACAAAAGGTAACCTGCCTTTATAAAATGTAGATTTTATTTCCTTCATCAGCAGGCATCCTTGATCACCTGTTTGTCAGGCATACAACTTTGAGTGCATAAAGTTTATATTTCATAAAATTTATATTTCTCTGTTATAAAAAACCAAAACCCCACTTCATTGAGAAAGTATTAGTAAGCCTACATGTCGTAAATTTCCGTTTCTTCACCCTAGATCTTTCTGGTAAATCCCCTGGAGACCATTGGAGACTTACTAGGTCAAAGTTGTGAGCATTTATGTATAAAAGTGTGGAATACTCTGACAGCATGTCCAGAGATGTGTGTGCATTAGCTGTAATGGGGACATTGCATTTTCTGTAAACCCTGCTTCTGAGCCTTTTTTGGGTGATTGTTGCAAATATGATGCAGTCATAGGAGAGTGAGGGAGTGGATTTAAACAGTGAAACAAGAAAGCTGCATCTTTGGCTCTAGTAGTGCCACAAGGTGTTGGGATTAAGCCAGTGGGGAAGGCGAGAGTGTGTGTCTGTGTATGAGCACCTGCAGGGAGGACCTGCTATGGTGCTTTGGCCCCAACCATCTCTGACTGGAAGCCAGTTGAGTTGTCCACTGCCTAAGCCTGTGGTTCCCAGGTGTCCTCTGCCTTTGGCCCAATTAGCTGTCACTCCTGGACTCAGCCTTCATCCAAACTAGGAATGCATGAGGAGAGCAAGCTACCTCAAGTGGATCATGCTCCAGATGATGACTCATGAATGGAACTTCAGGGAATCCTGGGAGCTCCTGGAGCCCCTCACACAATTTCTGAGGACAGGAGCCTCTGGTTTGGGTGCTCTGAGGTCTCGTGCAGCAGTAAATATTTTGAGTAGTGGTGCCTTTTTGAAATTCTGCTGTTCACTTTGAATTCCCAAAGTTTGCTGGTTTTTGGCATATCATAAGGGAGAAAATAATTGCTCTCAGAAGATCCATAAGCCTTTGGGAATTTTTCTTTCCATATGATTTAAACCTTTTCCATTACCCTTGGAATTCTCTATACTACAATATAGTGAAGTTGGCCTGGGGGTGACCAGCTTAGGGGGGTGAGTGAGGGTAAGGAGACCGGAAGGCTGGGGACGGAGTGGGCAGGAGACAGCAGCACTTCAGCGGTGAACTGAGGTGGCTCAGCCTTAGCCTGTGGCCTTGAGGTTGCAAGAGAGATGTTTCCTGCGTTAAGAGGAATTAAGGTAGTTGCCTTTTGCTTCCTATTTTGTTTCAGGGTTCCTGGGAACAGTTTCATGCTTAGCCACTTAGCTTGGAGTGAAATATGTAGGATACAGTTTAACCTGAAAAAAGTCTGCGAGGCATCTTCCCAAAAGCTCCAGTCATGAATGTGATAGATAATGGGTCTTAAAACTTTGATATTCTGCATTTCTAAGTGTCACACAGCAAATGTAAACATCCGTAAATTGTATGGAGTGGTAAGTCTGGGGCCGGTGGGGGAGAACCAAGAGAGGTGAGGGCCAGGGGTGAGTGGCCTCTGGCCCTCAGAAGCACTGCAGGGGGCAGCCAGCTGCCTGGTTCTGGTCTGTGTGACCTTGGGCAAGTCACTTGCTTTCTTTGAAACCCTCCTCTCTTTGCATGACAGATGAGATAATAATATCATGGTTGTTTTGAAAGTAAAGTAATATAATGAACTTTTAAAAATTAATGTACCATAAAAATGAAAAATGAAATGTAAAGCTAAAGGAACATTTAAACAAACACTGAACATTGTACAATTCCATTTATATGAAACATAAATATAAATAAAGCTCCATAGACAAAATAGATTAGTGGTTATATAGGGCTGGGGAAGGACAGAGGGATTGAGAGGTGACTTTTAAAGGGAATGGGTTTTTTCGATTTGAAGTAATAGAAGTGTTCTAAAATTGATTGTGGTGATGAATGCACAAATCTGTGTTTATACTAAAAGATGTACATTTTGGATGGATTGTATGGTATGTGAATATATCTCAATAAAACTGCTTTAAAAAATCAATGCACCGTAAAAATGAAAAATGACTTTTAAGGCTAAAGGAACAACATTTAAACAGACACTGACCAAATAGACATTCCTTCCACAAGTTTTAAGCCTGATGGATGCCCATCAGGCTGCCAGGTGCTAGGACTATAATGGTAAGAAAGACACTTTGTGGGTGCGCAAGAAACTCAGACTGCTGATTTCAATCTGGAGTAGTAATCTTTATGAAAGAGGAATAGAACACAAACAAAAGAGTGTAAGTTATAGGCTAGCTAATACTCAGGTCAGAACAGGATTCTTCAATTTATGTGAAGAATTTTATTAATGGAGTCTCCCCAGAGAACTGACATTAGGGTGGTGAGTGGGCCGGGATACACAGAGGTCAAATCAGAAAAGACCCAAGACTGAGATGTTTGCCTGGGTGTGGGAGATGATGGCTAACCCAGAATATTGGAAGCAGTATTAAGAGTTTGGGGTGGCTTTAGGGGGCAGACTAGTGAAGGAGAATTTTCCACTCATCTGGTGGTAGCAGGCCTCTTTTGACTCCTTCCAGGTGATTGAATATTTTCAGAGGAAAGCAGACAGACATATGTCAGAGCAGGTGTAGAGTTTATGCTGTGGGAGGAGCAGGAGAGAGGACCACTGATGTCCTTTCCAAATCTCAGGCATAATGCACAAGAGCTTAATGTGAAAATCTGCAATTTGAGTTGCATGTGGATTCCACTAAATTCATGAATTCATACCCATAATATACCCACAACCTAAGTTTTAGAACTATTTTCCTCATAGTCCTCTACTACTGATTTGTTTCGTTTAGCTGCTGGGATACTATAATACATCCTGGAATGTGACTATTCAATAGGACTTGGTCTTTGGTGTGGTGTGTCTAGGATTTTATTGGTTTTGAGGGAGGAATAAAGTGCTTATGATTCATAGGGCTTGGGATGGCATGGGTTGTTCCATTCCTAAGGAATTTAATGGAATGTCTTGGTCATTATGGAACCTTCCAGACTCCTTTGCTGGAATGTGGTGGCTGTAAGTGGAGCTCCTAACTGGGCATGGAGGCTGCCCCTGAGTCTTATTTTATTGGTGGTTCTCTCTCAGTGGGTAGTCACTATCAGTGATTATGAATCCTGGCTGCATCATAGACCCATCAGACCATTGCAGGCAGTTAAGACCTGAAATTCAGATTTAACAGATGTTTTTAAAAAGCTTCCAAGGTGATGCTGATGAACATCTGGTTTAGTGGAAGCAGTGCACTTCTTTTCTCCTTCCAAGTGTGGGTTCTGGACAGTCCACATGACCTGGAAAGTTCTGGAAGTGCAGGCTCACAGCCCCACCTGCTGATTTGCCCTCCCTGGGTTTCCAAGTGATTGTTGTGCCAGTGGCAGCATGAGAAATGTAGTCAGGGAGATGGGGTTGGAACCCTGCTCTCTCCTTTCCAGCTCTCATGAACTTGAGCAAGTTGCTGAACCTCCTGAAGCCTTGGGCCCCCTGCGTGTAAAGCCAGAACAGTGATGCAGGACACACGTCCTCTGCCATAATTCTGAAACCCCAGAAACTGAGTGGTTTGTCAAAGGTTTGGTGCCAAAACCTGACATGGACTTATGGGAGGCTCTTTATGTTCTCTATTCCCGTTAGTATGACTCTTCCTATATTCCATGGCAGAATGTTAATTAATGTTTGTATTAATGGTGTTGTCCCAGATTTTCTTGGGGATGTTATGTAATATTCAGTATGTATATAATTTTTTTTTTTTTTTTATAAAACCATATTCTCAAGTCTGAAACACACCTGGCCTTGGTAAGGGACTGTGGAGCTTTAGACACCCAGCTTACGGGTGATTATGAGGAGTCCATGTATGTGCATGCGGGAGGGGAGATCCATCTGTGCATATGCATACAGCCAGTCCTTGTTACCTGCGGTGATTAGGTTATGTTCTGTAAAGTCACCACAAACACTGAAGCAGTGAACCCTGAGCCAGTGCACCCAGGGGAAATGCAAGTTTATGTTCCGGTGAGCCTCGGACCCCCACATTTGCATCCACTGATGACTACCTAACCTTGTTTTCTGTGTTTGTCTGTTTAAAGATACTTGTTAAGATACCTTGTTGACTCATTAACATTGAATTCACAGCCCCGGCACTGTAACTCATGTCCAAATGAAGTTTTTCTGACACATGTTTTCTCCGTCATCACCTCCCCATTCTTAGGGACACAGCACTTCAGCGATGCACTTGGGAGCCATTAGACAGCAAAATCACAACAAAAGCACAAAAATAAATATACCACAAAAAGAGTACTTTTTCCCTGAATGAGAGCTTAAATGAGAAGGCTAAGAGTCAACCTTGTTCAATTTCAGCTGAGAACATACGTGCCGGGAGATTAACATTTTTCAACACTCTGCTCATGTCTGACAATGACTGAAAATGCAGCAAGTATTGATTTTAGGGTTACAAATAAATTTTAGTGAGTAGGCGAATTTGCACATCCAGAGTCCATGAATAATAAGGGTCAACAGTATGTAGCTCTTGAAAGTTGGCAGCTGTCCAGTGAACACAGTGCTAATGCTTTTGTAATTCCTCTATTTGTATATTTTATTTTCCCCATTTGGTTCCTTTGTTTTCCCAGCACCTAAATTTTTCATAAGCAGACTTATTTCTTCAGATTATTCAGTATTTCCTATAGGGAGGAGGCAGAATTCTCATTGGGAATTACAGAATTGAGGGAGCTCAGCACTCAACCTCTTGTCTTTTCACCCCGGTGATCTGGGGAGGAGAGTGGTGTGGTGGGAAGGTGTGGATGCTGGAATCCAGCCACATGGTCTGAGTGACCTGGGCCCAGAGCTCCCCTTGTGTCTCATCTGCTTCCCTGAAAACCAAATACCTGCCACCTGGAGGTGTAGAGATGGAATAAGTGAGCTCCTGGTGGGTGCCTGATGTAAGTTGGCAGTGTTTTGTTTTTAGGACAGTAGTGGAGGTTGAGCCTCTTACTTGGAGCAAAAAGCAACACATTCATTCTGTAGCTGGAGCTCACCTGCAGCATGCAGCTCTGGGCCTCTGACTTCCCACAGCTTCTGCCCCTTCTATTGTGGGCATCTGACTGCTGGGGGTACCACCAACACATTCACAGAGAATCCTTACCTTCGAGGGCATGACACTGTGAAGTTGGGTAAAAATAGGAAGAATTTTGAGATAGTGTTTAGTTAGGGCTTTTTAGTTTTCTTTTCCTGTTTTGCTGATTTTTCTCTGTGGACATTTAGAATCCTGGGTTTTCTGGGGTGGGTTCTTCAGGATTCCTTTGCCCCATGACTGACCTCAACCTGGAAAAGTGTTGGGCCCTTTTTGGGTCTGCAGTAGTAGATGACAGTGACCAGTATGTCCCAGCCCTCCCCTCGAGCTGCCCCTAATGATGGAAGAGAGTGGGCTTGTGGCTGATGCCCTTCTGTGGGGGCTGGGGGTGCAGCATCATGAAGTAGCCTGTTCTTAACATACGGGGTTTGTGACATCTCTTGTGTTTTATATTGCAAACCTCTAAGAATCTGTGCGTGGCTCCCTGGCATACCACTCTATCTGGAGAAGCACAAGGAAAGACAAACTTTCCTCAGGCAAAGAAAAAACTGTATTGAGATTGATCCGTCTTTAATCCCTTAATTACCTGTCCTTAGTTTCCTTTCCTTTAACTCTTAAGGAAGTATTTGCTCTACATGTGTATTCGGTGCTCTTTGGTTTAGATAATTTAGATAATCAGAGACTTTTTTTGATCTCATAGAAAATTCCATTCTGGATATGCCACCACCAGACCTGGTGGAATTTGGAAGGTAAGAGACTCACTGAAATGCTTGTTTTGTGTGTGAAGGGTTTTCTGAGATGGGGAGGTAGAAGTTAAAACCTCAGAAACCTCTGTGGTAGACTGATGTGAGAATCTGATACTACAAACATGTCAAGTGATTTAAAGTGTGTAAGAGCTAACTTTCTGTAGAGTGGTGTATGTGTAACCATGACAGGTCAGGGACACTGTCCTTCAATGGAGGCAGCCTCAGCTTCTGGCCCAGGGCTTCTGGGGACCACCAGATCCAGAGGAGCCTCCCTGGGGGCTCATTGCTGGGGCTGAATCCAGATGTGCTGGAGCAAATGTTGGTGCCACCTCCTGATGCATGTGCAGGTGAGAAGGTGAGCAGGAGCAGGACAGCCAGCAGCTCCCTGTGGTCAGCCCCTGTGGAGGCTCCACCTTGTTCTCACCTGCTTCCATGAGGGGAACCCCCCTACAGGGCCGGCTTTCCTGTGTGTCCCCAGGGCTTTCACCCCATGCATTTTACTCTGAGGAACTGCTTCCTGCAGAGTGTTCTCCTGGAGGTGCAGCTCGTGTCTCGGGAGCAGAGGCCAGGGCTGCTGTGAACACCCTGCAGGGCACAGAACTGCCCAACAATGGATGTTCCCAAACATCATGAGGGCCTTGGCTGAGAAACCTGGTCTGGAAGTTGTTCAAAGATCTGACTTCCTGATTTGTAGTGAATATATTATGGTTAAGATTTAACATTTTTATAAGGTGCATTCCACAGAAACTCAAACTTTATTCACTAAATGAGATATTAGGGTTTTTAAAAAATATTTTAATATAGTGAGGTTCTACCAGAAGTATATATTAAAGTTAGCTGAGGGAACTGGAGGTTGAAGGGCCTGGGATAAAATCACAGATGTCCATGAGTGGTGTGGATAAACCCTAAGATACGAGAATTTACACAGAAACTTTGTTAGACAGGATGGGAATTTTTGAGTAGGTGCTGTCAGAAAAATAAAATAATTTTCCAGCTGTGGTTCCCAAGTTTCCCAAGTTTATGCCTTTAACCTGTACTTCTCTTTGAGCTTCAGCTTTAGACCCATGTGTTTACTTAAACTCTTGGTGGAGCCCTTGGTCTGTGCCAGGCAGCATTCTGAGTGCCAGGGACCCAGCAGGAGCCAGTGCAGGCAGCTCTGCATCCCCAAACCTGTGTTCTAGACAGGGCTGGGGGGCAGAGTGGGAGGGCAGTGTGTGGTTCCAGGCGCTCAGAGGGGCCGGAACCCAGTGCGGTGGGCAGGGCGGGGTGGGTCAGAAGCAGAGCAAGTCTCACAGCTGCTCTGGGGGAGCTCACCCACAAGGACCTGCCCTGCGGGGAGAGAGGCACATTGGCCAAGAGCCTCGAGGGAGTGGCCAGGGCACAATGGAGGGGCAGGAAGGGGCTACCCGGTGTTTCTACCTGGATGTCACCTAACCTGTCCACACACAACACTTTCTTCCCCTGCGCTATCCATGTGCTCAAGCCCCTCACAGTCAGTCCAGGGGCTCAGCCCTGACTCCTGCCTCCCCCAGCTCCCGGGTCCCAGCCCAGGGCCCTTGCTGGGCCAGTGCCCCCTGACTGGCCTCTCTGCTCACCTGTGTCACTCCAGACCCTTCTCCACAAAACTTCCAGAGACACCTTTTGAAAACTCAGATGGCCTCCATACAGTGACTGCACCTCCCCTTCCTGGCCAAGCTCCAGACACACTGACCACCCCATGGCATCCTTCCAAAGTGAGCCTTGCCTCGCTGGGTTTGCTCCAGCCCCTGACCCTCTTGAGTGCTTGTCCACCCACACGCAGAGCCAGGAGTCACATCCTCCTGCCCCACACCACCTTCCTCTCACCATGCCCCAGCCAACATCACTGGCATCTTCAGAGAGGGGAAGGCACTCGTTTGGGCTGTGTTCTGCTGGCAGATCCTCATTCACAGGCACCACCGCCCTGCAGAGTTGGGGATTTTGTGTAGGGGGTTTTTCTGTCATTTTTTTTCCCACAACTTTTGGAATAATGAATGAACTAGGGTAGGGTGGTGAGTTCTCTGATCCCCACAGCAGGATTGATTCCACCCTGTTTCTATGAAGTACGTAAAGACTAGTGACTTTGTTAGGAAGCTTTGGGGAGTAAAGCATGGTGAGAATAAAGGTAAGTACATCATGAAATTTTTTGAACCCATGTGAACAGCAAATATAGTCAGTGGCCTGTTAACTGGCATAATCACTTGTGATAACAGGTCTCAGAAAAAAAATGGAATACTTATTTCATATTCTCAGTGTGCCAGTTTGAATGTATTGTGTCCCCCAAATGCCATTATCTTTGATGTAGTCTTGTGGGGCAGATGTTTTGGTGCTGATTAGATTTGCTTGGAATGTGCCCCACCCAGCTGTGGGTGATGACTCTGATGAGATATTCCCATGGAGGCATGGCCCCACCCATTCAAGGTGGGCTTTGATCAGTGGAGCCATATAAATGAGCTGACTCAAAGAGAAGGAACTCAGTGCAGCTGTGAGTGACTTTCTGAAGAGGAGCAAGCTTGCTAGAGAGGAACATCCTGGGAGAAAGCCATTTTGAAACCAGAACTTTGGAGCAGACACCAGCCACATGCCTTCCCAGCTAACAGAGGTTTTCCGGACGGCATTGGCCATCCTCAGTGAAGGTACCCAATTACTGATGTGTTACCTTGGACACTTTATGGCCTTAAGACTGTAACTGTGTAGCCAAATAAACCCCCTTTTATAAAAGCCAATCCATCTCTGGTGTTTTGCATTCAAGCAGAATTAGCAAACTAGAACACTCACAATTAACACTGTTCATAACATTCTCCCACTAAAAACTTGTGATGGCACTACTCACTTCTGAGCTGAGTCCGAGCTTGTTGGCATTGAAGATGGTCTGTATTCTTTGCCCAGCCCACTTTCTATGCATTTCTCACCAAATGCTTAATCTCCTCCAAGCTCCAGCCATAGCCCACTGCACCCTTTTTTGATGAAAAACATCTGTATTTTCTTTCTCTCACCCTTGGCCCTCCCACAGTACCCCCACCCTGCCACACAGCTCTCCTTAAGATCAAAATTTTGTCTTGACCAGCACTCCCACTTCTAGATATATACCCAAAGAGTGAAAACAGCATCCAAAACATATCTGTACATGAATGTTTATAGCAGCATTATTCACAAGAGCCAACAGTTAAAACAACCCAAGTGTCCATCAACAAATGAACAGATAAACAAAATGTGGTATCTTGGCACAATGGAATATTATTTGTCCACAAGAAAAAATGATGTTATGAGATATGCTGCAACATGGAATAACTTTGAAAACTTAATGCTCAGTGAAATAAGCAAGACACCTAACGACAAAAATTATATGGTAACACTTATAAACGATGACTAGGAATAGCAAATTCTCAGACAATGCAGATCAGTGGTTATTGGGGGAGAGAGAGAAGGGGTTGGGGAATAGGGGAGGGGATGTGTGTGTCTGAAGAAAGAAAGCCTTATGTTACCCCCAAAATGTTACTTATCCTATAAAAGCCTTCCCTGACCTTTCCAACCAAGAGTCAGCAACTTTCTCTGTAAAGGGCCGGGCAGTAATTGGTTGATGCTTTGCCAGCCACATATGCTGTGCCACATAGTCTCCATTGCTTATTTCTGTAGTCCTTTAAAAAAAAATGTAAAAATTCATTCTGAGACATACAGTTTAATGACCCCTTTTTTAAACTCTGCTATTCCCATAATGGACTGACACCCCATCCTTTGCCTGCTTCCACTTCTGTTACCACACCTCTGCATGCTTCTGCCCTAATGGTTCAACCCTCTGCTCTCCCAACACACAAACTGTTCTCTGAAGGCAAGAAAAATATTTTTACCCCCACATCACATAGTGTATGATACTAATACATACTAAGTTCTTTGTGAATCTTTCGTATTGATACCTTTAATGCAGAGTTTACTGAATTTTAAATTGCTTATTTAAGTATTTTCCATTGTGAGTGCCTATGAACTTGTTTTTGGTTAAACAGATTTCTAATGAGCTTCTTGACCCATAGGACCCATAGAGGTAAGTTTGGAGTTAGATGGGGTAGACTTCCTTAGTTTTCTTTCAATCAGGTGAACTCCCAAACCAAAATGAGTTTTCCTTTTAATGAATGATCAGAGGGCCCACTATTTCTGGCATACAAGTCTTAAAAATTCTCTGCTAAAAAAAGTCTCAAATCAATCCTTACTTGGTATACATTCAGTTTCCAGGAGATATGCAAGCTTAAAAAATAATACATCAACCATAATGACCAGTTTAAACAAGGACCCAAATTTTTCTAGACACAGCTAACAGTCATTAGACTCATGGGATGTATTTTTCCCTCATTAAGAAAATGCACCTTTGGTATTTCCAGATTGCATCTCTATGTAAATGGGTCTGCATCTAGGATCCACCTGCTGCTCCTATTCAGAAGTTCCTTCCTGTCATCAACCAACTACCTTAAACAACTTCTCTCACAGGCTGCCTCAGAATCCGTCTAAACTCTGGCTACCAATATCTTTTCATATTTGATTTCCATTTGGAAAATTAAGAACACTCCAGCATCAGCCTGGGGTAAATAAGGGACACAGCCACAGGGGTCCTTCATAATGTGTTCTCATAACCTGTTCATCCTAAATTCTGGGGCAAATAAATAGTCTAAATTTTGAATACTTTGGGCTATGCATTTTTCATATCTAACCAAATAAAATGGCATTTATTTTAGATGGGTCTAAAGGAATAGTAAACTATATACATCCACTGCATGCTGGAGTAATTATGCAAATACCCAGGAATAGCTTTCCATTTCCTTTTGTTTAATAGGAAAGACCAAATAACTAACCAAGAAAATTGGACTCCTAGACAGCAAAAACATGAGCCACACCAGGAAACATGAAGATATGCCCCAGTCAAAGGAACAAACTAACACCTCAACTGAGATTCAAAAGTTGAAACAACTAATTAAAGATGTTCAAAGAAATCTTCTAAATCAAATCAATGAGTTGAAAAAAATGTGACAAAAGAGATGAAGGCTATAAAGAAGACATTGGGTGACCACAAGGAAGAATTGGTAAGCTTAAAAAAACCAAATGGTAGAACTTATGGGAATGAAAGGCACAGTAGAAGAAATGAAAAACACAATGGAGACAAAGAACAGCAGAAATGGAGAGGCAGAAGGAAAGGATTAGCAAACTAGGTGACAGGACACCTGAAAATCCTACACACAAAGAGCAGATAGGGAAAAGAATAGAAAAATATGAGCAAGGCTCAGGGAACTGAAGGACAACATGAAGTGCACAAATATTACATGTTACAGGTGCCCCAGAAAGGAAAAGGGGCAGAAAGAATAACAGAGGAAGCAAGCAATGAAAATTTCCCAACTCTTGCAAAAGACATACAATTTGAGTTCCAAGAAGCACAGCATACTCAAATAAAAGAAATAGATCCAGATAGACCCACTCCAAGACACTTAGTAATCAGTGTGTCAAATGTCAAAGACAAAGAGAAAATTCTGAAAGCAGCAAGGAAAAAGCAATCCATCACATACAAGGGAAGCTCAATAAGGGTAAGTGCCAATTTCTCAGCAGAAACCATGAAGGCGAGAAGGCAGTGGTTTGATATATTCAAGATACTGAAAGAAAAAACTGCCAACCAAGAATCCTATGTTTGGAAAAACTGTCCTTCAAAAATGAGGGAGAGTTTAAAATGAGGGAGAGTTAAAAATGTTTACAGATAAGCAGACACAGAGAGCTCATGAACAGGAGATCTCCTTTACAAGAAATACTAAAGGGAGTGCAGACGGATAGGAAAAGACAGGTAATAGAGGTTTGGAGAAGAGGGTAGAAATGAAGATACCAGGAGATAGAGGTTAGGGATAAGGTCTTTGATGCTGAAGGAGTACAGAATGTTCAACAGGATTGATAGCACAGATCCAGAAATGGATAGTGAAAACCCTGGGTGATGGTAGCACAGTATTGTAAGTACACTGAACAAAGTGAGTATGCTGAAAGCAGAAGGGTAGGGACATGTAGGACACCAGAAGGAAAGTCAGAAGATAAAGACTTGGATGGTATAACCTAGTGAAACCTACACTGGTCAATGATTTTGATTAAATATACAGATGTAAGAATGTTTTTACATGAGAGAGAACAAATGAATATCAACTTTACAAAGTTGTAAATACTATGGTATTGGGGAAAATAAAATCAATGGAAACTAGAGTATATAGTTAACAGTAACATTGTAACAAAGGCAGTACACCAAAGCTAAATGTCTATAAGAGGGGGACATAAAGGAGAGGTATGGTATTCTTGGCATTGGTGTCATTGACCTTTTAATTTAGTTCTATTTTAATTTAATTTTTTTCTTTCCTTTTTTTTAGCCATCAGTTTTTTTTCTTTTCCTTTTTTCTTCTTTCTTTTTTTTTGCCTCTTCATCTTTCTTTGTCAAAGAAATGGAAATATCCCCAGATAGATAGTGGAGGTGAATGCATAACGATGTGACTATACAGGGAACCATTGATTATTTACTTAGAAGGGAATATATGGTGTGTGAACAAAGGTGTCCAAAAAAATAAGCAGAGGTACACAAGTGCTGAAGAAAATGGAGAGAGGGATGTACCTAATCACCATTGGTGGGAAAGTAGAATGGTGCAGCCCATCTGAAGGACAGTGTGTTTGTTCCATAGGAAGCTAAGCATGGGGTTGCCATATGGTCCAGCAACCCTGTTACTGGGTATATGTGCTTGGAAAAACTGATAAGAGGGACATGAAGGGACATTGCACAGTGGGGTTTATGATAGCAGTAGTCATGATCACAGTGGATGGATGTGGCCTAAGTGTACATCAACTGATTAATGGAATGATGAACTGTAGTGTATACATGCTATGGAATATTGAGCTGCTACAAGAATGGATGATGTTTTGACATATGCAACTAGGTGAATGGATTTTGAGGACAGTATGTTGAGGGAAATAAACCAGAAATGAAAAGACAAACATTATAATGCCTCACAATTGTGGAATAACTATAATATGAAAACTCTAAAAATTGAATCTGAGAGCATAGATTTTCAGTGGAAAGCTTATTGTAAAGGTTCCTAGATTGTAAGCTCTTACAGCACTTACATCTATTTCTGAGTTGTAATGGCTATTTCTAAATTCTCAGATGCTGAGCTCTTTTTGTAAAACCTGATCAGTCCCTGGAACTTTGGGTATCTGTGTGACATCTGGTGCTCAGAGCCAGAATCTGGCAGCTATGAATGTCAGCATTACCCCATACAGCAACTGTTGAAAAGTCTGAAAAAGAAATCAAACTTCAATTACAGATATGAATGAAATGGACTTGGTTAGGACTAAGGCAAATCAGACAAAAGGTTAAAGTGGTTTAAAACTTCAACTTCTGTGTAAGATCAAAGAAAAAGATGTTTATTAGGTGCAAAATCTATGTTTTTTATAGCACACTATATAATTTAACTTGCATGGTCAGTTCATTCAAACACCATGATTACATGGAACTTGGAATAGGGTGTGAAAATGGTTTGGTTTGTACAGCTTAGTGTGAAGCCCCAATAAATCCCAGAATAATTTGGGCAGAGAATAAAAACATACTTTCAAAGCCCCCGTGTGGGACTGGGGGAAATGTAGAAATACTGAACTTCCCCACATAGAGAATTACTGATATTCCCCAAGCATTGGGGACCACTAATTTAGAAGGCTGATCTTGTGACTTGCCCTTACGAAGCTTGTTACTGCAAAGGAGATGCTAAGCCTACTTATAATTGTGCCTAAGAGTTACCCCCAGAGAACCTCAAAATTTTGTTGCTTAGATGTGGCCTCCCTCTAAGACAACTCTGCAGGTAAACTCACTGCCCTCACCTCTACATGGGACATGATTCCCAGTGGTGTAAATCTTCTGGCAAGGTAGGATATGACTCCTGGGGATGTGCATGGTCCCAGCATCCTGGGATTGAGAAAGCCTTCTTGACCAAAAGTGGGAAAAGAAATGAAATGAAACAAAGTTTCATTGGCTGAGAGACTTCAAATGGTTTGAAGAGGATATTCTGGTGGTTATTCTTATGTTACATAGATATCCCTTTTAAGTTTTTAGTGTTTTGGAATAGCTAGAAGGAAATACCTGAAGTGTTGAGCCACAACCCAGTAGCCTTGTATTTTAAAGATGATTGTATAACTATGTAGCTTACACTTTTTGACCATGTGATTGTGAAAACTTTGTGGCTCACACTACCTTTTTCCAAGTCGCGCTTCCCCAGGAGCAGGGCTCAGCCGCCAGGCTCGCGCAACGTTGGTCCCCTCCCTTCTCTGGGCTGTCCAAGCTTGGGGCTCCCGGGTCCCCATGCTTGGGACTTCTGTTTCAGGCACGTAGGGTCTCCGCGAGACCCTTGCGGCCGGAGAGGGTCTTCGGTCTAGAGACCCCCGAACTGAGCTCGGGGCACAGGGCACTCTAACAAGAGGCTGCAGGGATCCTGGGCACCCAGAGCCCACTCTCGGAAACTTCCCAGTCCCGGTCCGCTCTCATCCCCAGCGCAGGGCTCCTTAACTTGAAGGGCTTATGCCTGAAGGCTTAGACAGGAGGCGCCACCGCCTGTGGTCGGCCAGTGCTCCCTGCTTGTCCCCAAATGTCGGACGGCCCGTGCCCCACGTGCCAGCCATGCCAACGCTGGCAGGTTGCAAGTGAAAGCCGAGCACAGAGAGGACTGGTGCAACAGGTGCCAGGAGCCTGATCACATTAGCTCCAGTTCCTACAAAGGGCTTTGCCAACTTCAGCTGCTTCTGTGCCTGATTGAGGAGCGCTGGCGCCTGGGGAAGCAGGTAGGGGTGGGAAGGGGGTGCCAGGCGTGTCCCATCATTGATGCAGGTGCAGCCACAGGCAGAGGCAGAGCAGGCCGGGGAGGGAGAGGCGGCCATGGAGGGTTCCTGGCCTGCCCAGCCAGGGTGGAGGAGTCCTGCCTAAAATTGCCTGCTTCCCCCAACACCCACCCACCCCCACCCCACCAGCTTACTGACCCACTTCAGCAGTGGGCCCCCCAGGGCTGGCTCTTTGGCCTTTCTGTTCCCTAGCCACTTGCCCCAGGTCCCCTGAGGGCTGTCCTTAGCTGTCCTTAGCTGGCAGCTGGTGCCCACGCCCACTGGACCGGTGCCCTGTCTAAGTTGCAGGAATATGGGCTCTGAAATGGGACACAGCTTCCACTTGTTTACCCCACAGGTATATGGGTCCGAGCCAGTCCCCAGCCTCCACCCCTGTACACTTTGTGGATATGGGCTCTGAGTTGGGCCCAAGCCTCCACCATCAACACCACAGGTATATAGGCTCCAAGCTATGCCCCAGCCCCCACCTGTATATACTGTGAGAATCTGGGCTCCAAGCCTTGCCCCAGCCTCTTCCCATCTACACTATGGGAATATGGGCTCTAGCCAGGCCCCAGCCTCCACCTCTCTACACTGTGGTGATATGGGCTCTGAGCTGGGCCCCAGCCTCCAGTCGTCTACCACACAGATATATGGGCTCTCAGCTGGGTCATACACACCCAACTGTCTACACCACAGTTATTTTAGCTCCGAGTCAGTCCCCAGCCTCCACCTGTCTACACGTTTATATGGGCTCCAAGTGAGCCCCCATGCCTTCACCTGTCTACATTGTTGGGATTTGGTCTGTGAGCTGGGCCTGAACCTCCACCTGTCTTCCCCAATGTATGTGGGATCTAAGTGGAACCCCAAGCTCCTCCTGTCTACACCACAGGTTTATGAGCTTCAAGCTGGGTTCCATGTCTCCACCTGTCTACGCTGAGAAGATATGGGCTCCAAGCCCAAATCTAGGCTCTACCCATTGAAACTGTGGTGATATGGCCTCCAAGCCAGACTTGAGCCTCAACCCGACTACACTGTAGGGATATAGGCTTTTAGCTGTGCCCCAGCCTTCACCCATCTACACTGTGGCAATATGGGCCAAAGCCATGCCCCAGCCTCCACCTGTCTACTCCACATGTGTATGGGTTCTAAGCTGGGCCCCTGCCTCAACCCATCTACACTGTGTGGATTTTGGCTTTGTTCTGCTTTGCTAATGCTGCCGTTTTGCCAAACACCAGAAATAGATTGGCTTATATAAAGAGTGTCTATTTGGTTACAAAGTTCCAGTCCGAAGGCCATGAAAATGTCCAAATTAGGGCATCAACATGAGTATACCTTCACCGAAGGCCAGTTGTGTGTGGAAAATCTGTTAGCTGGGAAGGCACATGGCTGGCATGTGGTGATCCCTGGTTGTGTTTCAGCTCCTCTCTCAGCTCCTGTGCTTTCTTCAAAATGTTGCTCTTGGGGCATTTTGTCCTCTCTTAGCTTCTCTGGAGCAAACACTGGACTAGCATCTGCAATGTGACAGCAGAAATCTGCTTTCAACAGCCTTCTCCAAAATGTCCCTCTCAGCTGCTCTGAGGTCCTTCTGTTTGTGAGCTGTTTTATAGGACTCCAGTGATTAAATCAAGACCCACACTGAATGGGTGGGCCCACACCTCCATGGGTTACATCTCCATGGAAACAACCTAATCCAAAGATTCTAACCTAACCAACACTAGTATGTAAGACTGCATTAAAGAACATGGCGTTTTGGGGGACATAATACATCCAAACTGGCAGAGGCCCCAAGCCATGCCCTAGCCTGCACCCATCTACCTGGCAGGAATGTGGGCTCCAAGCTGGACCTGCCATCTCCATCCGTCTACACTGTGGGGATATGGTCTCCGAGCTGGGCACTATCTCCACCTATCTACCCCAAAGGTATATTGGATCCAAGTTGGGCCCTAGCTTCCACCAGGATACATTGTGGGAATTTGGGCTATGAGCCGGGCCCAGTCCTCCATTTGTCTACACTGTGCAACTATGGGCCCCAAGCCAGACCCTAGCCTCCACCTGTCAACCCATGGCATATAGGCTCCAAGCTGAACTCCACGCCTCCACATGTCTACACTGTGGGGATACAGGCTCCTAGCCAGGTCCCAGCCTCCAACCATCTACCCCACAGCTCTATGGGCTGAAGCTGGGCGCCATGCATCCAGCTGTCTACAGTGTGGGGATATGGGTTCAAGCTGGGCCACAGTCTACACCTGTCTATACTGTTGGCATATGGGCTCCTTACTGGGCCCTAGCCTATACTCATCTGCACTGTGGGTATATGGACTCTGAGCTGGGCTCCAATCTCCACCTCTATACACCAAACATATGGGATCAAAGCTGGACCCCACGCCTCTCTATTTTGGGAATATATGGTCCAGCTGGGCTCTTGCCTCCACCAGTATACCCCACAGGTATACGGAATCCAAGCTGGCTCCAGCCTCCTCCTGTCTACAACACAGGTATATGGGCTCCAAGCTGGGTCCAATCTCCACCTATATATTCTGTAAGGATTTGAGCTCTGAGCCATGCCCCAGCCTCCAACTGTCTACACTACAGGTATATGGGCTGCAAGATGGGCCCCAGCCTATACTTGTCTACACTATGCCAATATGGGCTCCAAGCCATGCCCCATCCTCCACCAATTTACCCCAGTTATATAGGCTTTCGGCTGAGTCCCACACATCCACATGTTTACAGCAGAGTTATTTAGGCTCTGAATCAGGCTGAAGCCTCCACCGGTCTACACCACAGTTATATGGGCAAAAACCCGGCCCCAGGCCCCCACCTGTCTACACTGTGTGGATATGAGCCCCTAGCTGGACCCCAGCCTGCACCCATCTACACTATGGGAATATGGGCTCTAAGCTGGGCCCCACATCTCCACCTCTCTACTACACAGTTATCTGAGCTCTAAACCAGTCTTAGCCCAAAATACACCATAGGTACATGGGCTCCTAGCTGGGCCATAGACTACAACTATCTACACTGGGGGGATGTGGGCTCCATGCTGGGCCAGAGCCTCTACTTGTCTAGGTCACTGGCATATGGGCTCTGAGCTGGGCCTCAGACTTCACCCATCTATATTTTGGGAAAATGGGATCTGAGAGGACTCCAGCCTCTACCTGTCTACACCTCAGGTATATGTGCTCCAAGCTGGGCCCCAGGATCCACCCATCTAAATTACAGTATATGTGCTCTGAGCCAGGCCTCAGCCTCTCCTGGTCTGCACCACAGGAATATGGGCTCCAAACTGGGCCCCAGCCTCCACCTGTCTACCCTGTGGGATAAGGGCACTGAGCCTGTCCCTATCCTCCACCAGTGCACATTGCAGGAATATGGGTTCTGAACTGGGCCCAAGCCTCCACCTCCCTATCCCACAGGTATATGGGCTCCAATCTGGACCTTACACCTCTATCTGTCTACATTGTGTGGATATGAGCTGTGAGCTGGGCCCTTGTTTGTACCTGTCTGCCCCACAGGTATATGGGATTTGAGCTGAGACCCAGCCTTCACCTGTCTATACCACAGATAGATGAGCACCAAGCTGGTCCCAGACCTCTACCTGTCTACCCCATGGGTATATGGACCCCTCACTTTGGCCCAAGACTCCACCCATATACATGGGTACATGGGCTAAGAACTGGGCCCTAGCCTTCAGCTGTCAACTCCAGGGTTATATGGGCTTCAAGCTGGGCTCCACGCCTCCACCTGTCTGCACCATATGTATATGGGCTCCAAGTTGGCCTCTAGCATCCACCTGTCTAAATTACAGGAATATGGGCCCCAAGCCTGACCCCAGACTCCAACCATCTACATTGTGGGAATTTAGGCTCCGAGCCATGTGGCAGCCTACTCCTGTCTACCCCAAGGTTTATGGGCTCTAAGAGAAACCCCAGGCTCCTCTTGTCTACCTGACAGTTATATGGTCTCCGAGATGGGACCCAGCCTCCAGCTGTCTATACCATAGTTACATGGGCTACAAGCTGGACCCCAGCCTCCATCCGTTTACCCCACAGCTGTATGTACTGCAAGCTGTTCCCCAGCCTTATACTGTAAACAGTGTGAGGATACGGGCTCCAACCAGGCACAGCCTCCACCAATCTACTCATGATCATTGGATCTCCAAGCAGGGACCCATGCCTCCAAATGTCTACCCCACAGGCACATGGGCTCCGAGCTGGGCCCCACGGTACACCAGTCTACACTGCAGGAATATAGACTCCAGCTGGGACCAGCATCCAGTTGTCTAACTCACAGCTATGTGGGCTCCAAGGCATACCCCATGCGTCTACCCATCTACGCTGCGGGAATACAGGCTCCAAGCTGGGCCCAACCTCAGCATGTCTACACAGCTATATGGGCTCCAAGTTGGACCCCAGCCTATACCAGTCTAAACTGCAGGGTATGAGCTCTGAGCCAGGCCACAGCTCTCACCCAGCTACCACACAGGAACATGGACTCCAAGCTTGACGCCAGACCTGCACCTGTCTACAACACAGGTATAAGGACTCCTAGCCAGGCCCCAGCCTCCACCTGTCTACAGTGTGGGAATTTAGGCATGATGCAGAGTACAGACCGCCACCAGTCTAAACTGTTGGGGGTATGAACTCTGAGCTAGGCCAAAGTCTCCACATCTCTACCCCACAAGTGTATGGGTTCCAAGCTGGGCCCCAGCCACCACCCATCTACACTGTGGGGATATGGGCCCTGAGCAAGGCCCCAGGGTCCACTTGTCACCCCACAGATATATGGGCTCCAAGCTAGCTGTGGCCTTCCACCTATTTACACCACAGGTATATGTACTTGAAGCTGGGCCCCAGCCTACACCTGTCTACACTGTGGGGATACGGGATCCAAGCTAGGCCCCAGCTTCCACACGTCTATACCTGTTGGGTTATAGGCAATGAGCCTGGCCCCACATGCCCTGCTGTCTACATTGTGGGGATGTGGACTCCTATCTGGGCCCCAGTTTGACACAGGTACACTGTGGAGATATGGGCTCCATGTTGGACCTCAGCCTCCACCTGTCTACACTCTCAGGATGTGGGCTCCAGGCCTGGCCCTAGCCTCCACCTGTCTACCCCAGAGGTATATGGGCTCCAAGATGTGCTCCATCCTCCAGCTGGGTACACCACAGTTAAATGGGTTCCAAGCATGGCCCCACGCATGCACCTGTCTATAAAAAGTCATTTGGCCTCTGAGCCAGTCCCTAGCTCACACATGTCTCCAACAAAGGTATATGGGCTCTGACCCAGGTCCCACGTCTTGACCCATTTACAGTGTGGGGATATGGGCTCAGAGCTGTGTCCCAGCCTCCACCCATAAACACTGTGGGGATATAGGCACCAAGCAGCACCCTAGCTTCCACATCTCTACCCCATATAGATATGGGGCTGATGCTGGGGCCCAGCCTCCGTGCGTCTACAATGCAGAAATATGGGCTTTGAGCCAGGCCCCCGGGTCCAGATGTATAGCCTATAGTTTTGTGGGCTCCAAGCTGGGCCCCATGCCTCCACCTGTCTACACTGTGGGCATGTGGACTTGGAGCTGAGCATCAGCCTACACCCATCTACACTGTCGTCATATGAGCTCTGAGTCGAGCCTCAGCCTCCCCCTATCTATACTCTTCAGATATGGGCTCCAGGCTGGCCCCCCTTCCAACTGTGTATACTGTCAGAATATGGACACTGCCACACCCAGCCTCCACCTGTCTACCCCACAGGTATATGGGCTTCAAGCTGGTCCCACACCTCCATCTATCTATACTGTGTGGATGTGGTATCCAAACTGGACCCCAGTATCCACTTGTCTACACTCTGGGTATATGGGCTCCAATCCAGGCCACAGCCTTCACCTATCTATACTGTGGGGATATGAGCTCTGATCTGGGCCCCAGGCTCCACTTGTCTATAACACGTTTATATGGGTTCCAAGCTGTGCCCCATGCCACAACCAGGCTACAGGGTGAGGATATGGGCTCTGACCAGGGTCCCAGACTCAACCTATCTACACCAGGGCCCCAGACTCAATTTATCTGGTTCTGATGTGGTACCCAGCATGCACATGTCTACACCACAGTCATTTCGGCTTCGAGGCAGGCCCTAGCTTCCTCCGATATACACCACATGTATATGGGCTCTGAACAGGCCTCATGTCACTACCCATCCTCCTTGTGGGGAAATGGGCTGAAGCTTGGCCCCATGCACCCACCTGGTCTACACTGTGTGGATATGGGATCCAACCCAGGCCTAGCCTATACCCATCTACACTCTGGGAATATGGGCTCTGAGCTGGACCCCGGCCTCCAGCCATCTACCACACAGATATCTGGGCTCCATTCTGGGCTGCATGCATGTACCCGTCTATACCACAGTTATTTGGGCTCCAAACCAGGCACCAGGCTAAAGCTGTCCACACCAAAGTTGCATGGGCTCCAAGCAAGTCCCCAGCCTCCACTGTTCAACCCCACAGGTATATGGGTTCCAAGGTGGGCCCCAGCCCCCAATGTCTATACTGATGGGATATGGGCTCCAAGCCAGGCAAGAGCATCCACCTGTTTTGATTGCAGGGAAATGGGCCCTGAGCATGGTTCCAGCATCCATCTGTCTACACCACAGGTATGTGGGAACCAAGCTGGGCACCAACTTCTTTCTGTTTACATTGGGGAAATATGGGCTCCAAGACAGGCCACAGCATCCACCTGTCTACCCCACAGGTGTATGGGCTCCAAGCTGGGCCCCAGCCACCTCCACCCATCTAAATTGTTGGACTATGAGCTCTGAGCTGCGCCCAAGCCTCCTCGTTTCTACCCCACAGGTATATGGCATTCAAGCTGGACCCTTGCTTCCACCTGTCTATACCAAAGGTATACGGGCTCTGAGTTGGGCCACTGGCTTCACCTGTCTGCCCCAGAGGGATATGGGCTCCAAGTTGAGCCATAGGCTCCAACTGTCTATACCACAGGTATATGGGCTCAGAGCTAGGCCTAATTTCCACATGTCTAAACTGTGGGATAATGGCTCAAAGCTGGGTCCAAGTCTCCATGTATCTACACTGTGTATATGGGCTCTGAGCCAGTATGTACCCTCCACCTGTCTTCACCCCAGTTATATGAGCATCAAGTTGTGCCCCACGCCTCTACATGTCTACACTGTGGGAATATGGGCTTGAGCCTGGCCCCAGCCTCCACCTGTATATTCCACATGTATATGGTTTCCAAGCTGGGCCCCACACCTCCACCCGTCTACACTGTAGGGATTTGGGCTCTATGCTAGACCTCAACATCCAGCCATTATATGAGCTCTAAGTGCTGTCCCATGCTCCGCTTGTCTAAATTGTGTGGATTTGGACACTAAGCCAGGGCCAAGCCTTCACTTCTCTAGCCCACAGGTACATGGGTTCAAAGCTGAGCCAGTGTCCACCTGCATACACTGTAGGTATATGGGCTTCAAAATAGGCTCAAGCCTACATCCATCTACACTGTATGGATATGAGCTCCAAGTCGGACCCCAGCCTCCACCAATCTACCGCACAGGTTTATGGGATCTGGGCTGGGCCCCATGCATCCATGTGTCTACAGCAGAGTTATTTCATGTTCGAACCAGGCCTCAGCCTCCACCTATCTATACCACAGTTATATGGGCAACAAGCCAGGCCCCATGTCCTGAAATCTACATTGTGGGAATGGGGCTCCAAGCTGTGCCCCAGCTTCTACCCATGTACAGGGTGGGAATATTGGCTCTGAGCTGGGCCTTAGCTGCCAACTGTCTACCCCACAGGTATATGGGCTCCAAGCTGGATCCCAGCCTCTACCTGTGTGCTCAACAGGTATATTGGAAGCAAGCTCTGCCCAATGTCAACCTCTCTATCCCACAGGTATGTGGGCTTTGAACAGGGCCTTAGTATCCACCTGTCTACCACACAGGTATATGGGCTCCAAGCCAGGCCCCAGCCTCCACCTGTCTATACCACAGGTATATTGAATCCAAATGTGATCCCACACCTCTACCCATCTACAATTTAGGGATGTGGGCTCCAAGCCAGGCCCTGGCCTCCACCTGTCTACACTGTGGGGATATGGGCTCTACATCATGCCCTCACCTCCATCCATCTGCATTGTGAGAATTTGGGCTCGAGCTGGGACCCTGCCTCCACCCATTTACCCCACATGTATATGAGGTCCAAGCTGGGCCCAACACCTCCACCTGTCTACACTGTGTAGATATGTGCTCTGAGCCAGGCCCCATGCCTCTACCTGTCTACACTGTGTGGATATGAGCACTGAACTGAGCCCCAGCCACTTACCCCACAGTTATATGGGTTCCAATCTGGGCCCTAGACTCCAGGCGTCTACACTGTGTGGATATGGGCACTGAGCTGGGCCCCAGCCTCCAGCCGTCTACCCCACAGCTACATGGCCTCCAAGCTGGGCCCCACATCTCCACCTGTCTATACTACAGTTATTTGGGCTCCAAGCCAGGCTCTAGCTTTGACCTCTACACCCCAGTTATATGGGTTTGGAGCTGGGCCCTAACCTCCATCTGCCAATCCCACAGATATATGGTCTCCAATCTGGGCCCAGCCTCCACCCGTGTAAAATGTGTGGATATGGGCTCCTAGCCAGGCCCCAGTTTCCACTCACCTACCCCACAGTTGTATGTGCTACAAGTTGGGCCCCACACCTCCACCTGTCTTCACCACAGCTGTATGAACTCCAAAGATCCCAGGCTCCTCCCATATACCCACAGGTATATGGGCTCCAAGTGGGGCCCCATGCCTCCAAATGTCTATATTGTGTGGATATGGGCTCCAAGCCAAGCCCTAGCATCCAACTGGCTACCCGCAGACATTTGGGTTCAAAGCTGGGCTACGGCATCCACCTATCTACACCATAGTTATATGGGCAACAAGCCAGGTCTACACCCCCACCTGTTTACACTATGGGGATATGGGCTCCAAGCTAGGCCCCAGATTCCACCCATCTACATTGTGGGAATATGGGCTCCAAGACAGGCCCCAGCCTCCACCTGTCAACCTCAGATATATGGGCTCTGAGATGGGCTCCAGCCTCCACCTGTCTAACTTGTGGGAATATGGGTTCTGAGCCGTGTCCCAGCCTCCACCTGTCTGCCACAGAGGTACACAGGCTCCAATCTGGGCTTCAGCCTGCACCTGTCTACACTGTGAGGATATGAGTTTCAAGCTAGGCCCTATCCTCCACCTGTTTACTGCGAAGATATGTGGGGTCCAAGCTGGGTCTCAGCCTCCACATGTCTACTCTGTTTGGTTATGGTTTCTAAGTTGGGCCCCAGCCTGCACACATCTACACTGTAGGAATATGGGCTCTGAGGTGGGCCCTGGTCCCCAGCCATCTACCCCACAGGTGTATGGACTCCAACCTGGGCCTCACATCTCCACCTGTCTACACCACAGTTATCTGGGCTCTAAGCCAGGCTCTAGCCTCAAACTATATACACAATAGGTATGTGGGCTCTTAGCTAGACCACAGACTACAACTGTCTAAGCTGTGGTGATATGGGCTCCCAGCCAGATCCCAGCATCCACCCACCTACCACACATGTGTATGTGCTCTAAGCTGTGCCCCATGGCTCCACCAGTCCACATCACAGGAATATGGGTTCTAAGCTGGACTCCAGGCTACACCTGTCTGCCCTGTGGGGATATGGTTCACAGCTGCATCCCAGGTGTATGGGCTATGAGCAGGAATCCAGACTCCACCTGTCTTTTTCATGTGTATACTGGCTCCAAGTTTGGCCTGAGCCTTCACCTGTCTTTCCCACAGGTATATGGTTCTGAACTGGGCCCCAGCTTCCACCCATCTACCCCACGGGTATTGGGGCTCCTCACCTTGACCCACACATCCACCCATTTAAACTGTGGGAATATGGGCTCAGAGCCCCCACCTGTCTATCCCATATTAATATGGGACCCAAGCTGGGCTCCACACCTCCACCCATCTACATTGGGGAGATATGGGCTCTGAGCTGATCCCCAGCCTCTGCTCATGTACCCCACAGGTATGTGGGCTCCTAGCTTGGTCTCATTCTACACCCTCACCCACCCTGTCATCCCAAAGCCCCAGCCCTCATGTCCACTGTTGTCTGTGCAGCCTCACCTGCCTGCGAGGGCAGAGGGTACACCCTCCTCAGCCGCCCAGGTAGCCATGGTCCCCTCAGACTCACCTGCCATCCTGGTGTGCTCCACCATCATCACCTTGTGGGGAAGGCCAGGCCTGGGGCCCACATTCCCACTTGCTGTTCATGGGAGAATCGCTGAGGACTGTTGATGGGATGACAGATGTCAGGTCCTCTTCTGCATGTTTCTCATCCCCCTGCTTCCAGCCAAATCCACCTGTGTGGAGGGAAACCAAAGTCACACCTTCCCCCCCTTTCTGAATTGGTGCATTCCAACACTCAAGGTTTGGCAGGAACTGCCCTGGAAGCTGGTGCACAGGCACAGAAGAGAGGGAGGGGTGGTCCCTGATGCCATGTGCACATGTAGGGGTCCTTCTCCACACAGGCCCCTGTGCAAAGGTGCAAGGTGACCTGCTCTCTGTAGCTCTGCAATGCCAAGTCCCCACCTATTGTCAGCCTTGGGGCCTGGGCTCCCAGAAAGGCAGCTGGGAACCCTGGGCTGCCCCTGGCCTGTGTCTCCTCCCTGATTCCCACAGGCTGGGCCACTCGGAATCCCTCCTCCCACCCCTCAGGCATCTCTGTCCCCCCAGAGCTCAGCACCCTCCCCCTCATCACCCCCACACAGCAGGGTCTGCCCCCATCCAGTCCAGCCCCACAGGACCTCCAGCCTGGCTCTTCAGGTGGGGAGGGTAGGGGTGCCTCTGGGAAGCAGACAGGATGGCTGCACTGTCCCTGTGCATCTCCTGGACCCCTGCTTGGGAATGGACAGGCTGGAGGACTGACTGTCACCTCCCCCATCAGACACCTCCAAGATTGAGCAGCACAAGAAGGTCCTCAAGCTAGCAAGCACCTGGCAGAGGACTCCGCAGGGCCTAATGCATTTCCTGTGGGGCTGGGATGGGTGAGCAGGTGGCTGTGTCAGCCCTGAGTCCAGGGCCTTGCATGCACACCCCACAGCTTGTACCCACAGCATGGGCTGCTTCCCAGCATCAACACACGCACAGTTGATAGTAGAGGGCTGTGGGAGTCACCTGCCTGAGGGAGGACAGTGAGAAGATGGATGGGGAGAAACTGTTCTGGGTGGTCTGACCCCAGGCTTTATTGAGGCTGCATCTGCTGACTTGGGATGTCTTGACCACACAGGGGCAGAGTCATATAAGGTGGGGGGCAGGGACATGCTTAAGCACCTCCCTGTACTGGTGCCATGCTCAGGAGTGGGGCACAGAGGCACCAGATAAAGCCAGGGTGACCCTGTGCCCCTTCTAGGGAAGGGCAGGCAGGAATCTGATGAGCACACACAGGCATCACCCCGGGTGTGATGAGGACACAGAGGAGGAAGCCATGGGAGGTGGGGGGGTGTGTCCTAGTGCTGGGGACAGGGAGGAAATGACAGACATGAATGACAGCACGACTGGCCAGAGGGTGTGAAAAATGTCACGGTGGCTGAGGAGGAGGGACCTTGGCAGGTGTGAAGGGGTGAGGAGCCCCTTCCCAGGAGCCCAGTGGCTCATCAGGGGGCAGAGCCCAGCAGAGCTTTCCCTGGAATGACAGTGATGGGGTTGCTGCTCCCTGTCAGATCTTCTGTGGAAACCCTGCAGAGCCCTTCTGCTAAAAGTTCATCACATGATCGCCCCAGGGGGTCAGGGAGCCAGGGAGACACTGTCCCCTGATACTGGGCCTGTGGACCCCAATGAATTCCTGCTGTTAGGGGGAAGGCATTGAGGCAGGAGCTGCTTTCACACCCCCGGAGTGCTCCCAGCCCAGCCCAGGAGGCGTGAGTGTGACTGGCCCAGACATGCATTTCCTGAGCGCAAGGCCCCTCCTGGTGTGGGAGCCTCCCCAGCACCCATCTCTGCACTGGGGTCTCCCCTCCCCTGTACTGGGATCACCCCTGCTCTGAAGTTCTCAGTCCACAGACCCAGTGTCAGAGCCTGAAGCTCCACCAGCAAAGGGAGTGGGGGCAGCACTGGCAGGTGAGGGGTGTGCATATTCCCATGGAGACCCCAGACCCACCTGCAGTGATTTGGTCACGGCTTTGGGCAGGGGCAGGACTCTGGGCTAAACCGCACCATGGTACTGGGAGTCCCCCTCCCTGCCCCATCCCAGAGCCCTCCGGGTCCCTGAGGAGACGTGGTGGTGGCAGCTACCCAGGCTGCCCACAGTTACTTCAGGTAAGGCCCGAGGGCTGGTCACCACCCCCAACCCAGTGGCCACATCCGGGACAGACTGAGGGAGGCGGGGGCTGCACGGAGGGAGGATGGTGGTGGGGAAGGTCCCCTGGGCAGGGGGTCAGCAGGGCACAAGCAGGAGGCTGGGGGATGGAGGGCGCTGACATCATGGGGGAGGGGAAGGTGACCTCATGGGGAGAGAAGGTGGTGATGTCACAAGAAGCAAGCTGAGTTCTGTCAGCTGATTGGTGGGTGGGTTTGGGGGCGGGGCCTGGATACACAGCAGTTGCCAGGGCCTGAGGCTGAGCAGAAAGGCTGAGCGGGCCAAGATGGCAATGCTGCTGCTGCTCCTGCTGCTTCTGGCTGACCTGCTCAGATCAGTTGAGGGGTCCTCCCTCACACACACATCCCATACCATGAACCCCACCCAAACAGGGGGGTCCCCCTGGATGGCATCCCCCTTTGTTCCCTGTTATGGACCAGGGAATATACAGACCTACACTCAATGCCCCATGTATCCCCTCCCGCCTGGGGAAACCCTGTTCCAACCATCCACCTTTGAGTCCCCGCTCATCCACCAACAGCCATGGACCCACAGTCGATGTCCCTGGGTAGAGCAAACAACTGCACAACCCCTGTCCCAACCACCCAGCTTTGAGCCCATGATGATCCACCAGCAGCTGCAGATCTGCACTTGGCAACTCTTGTACCACCTTGTGCCTGCAGAAGGCCTGCCCCAATCGTCCAACTTCAAGCCCCTGCTGATCCACCAACAGTCGTTGAACAACCACGCTGCCCCTTGGATGACCTCTGGAGTGCACAACTCCTGTCAGTACTGTCCACTTTCTAGACACCAATACACCAGCAGCCACAGACCCACAATCAGTGACCCTTTGACCACTCACCTGTGGAACCCATGTCCCATCTGCACAACTTCAAGACCCTGTTGATCAACCAGAAGTCATGGACCCACACTCAATGCCCCTTGGATGACTTCTGGTGTGCACAAGTACTGTCAGAGCTTCACACCTTTGAGCTGACACCAAACCACTGGCACCCTCAGACCTGCACTCAGTGTCCCATGGACCACCTCATGCCTGCAGAACCTGTGTCCCAACTGCACACCTTCAAGTCCCCATCAATCAACCAGAAGTTGTAGACCCACACTCAATGCCCCTTGCAGGACTTCTGGTATGCAAGGTCCTGTCAAAACTGTATACTTTTGAGCCCCTGCTGATCCACCAGCAGCCTTGGACCCATACTCAGTGACCACTGGAACACCTCACCCCTCTAGAACCCATGTCCCAAATGCACACCTTCAAGCCCCCATTGTTCAAACAGAAGTCATGGACCTACACTCAATGTCCCTTGGATGAATTCCAGCGTGCACAAGTCCTGTCAGAACTGCCTACCTTTGAGCCACCACTGGTCAACTGGCAGCTGTGGACCCACACATGGTGATGCTTTGACCACCTCCCACCTGCAGAGCCCTTGTTCCAACCATCCACATTCAAGCCTGTGCTGATCCACCAACAGTCATGGAACAACATGTACTGCCCCTTGGATAACCTCCAGTTGGCACAACTCCTGTCAAAACTGTTCTCTTTTGAGACCCCACTGATACATGGTCAGCCATGGACCTTTGGACCACCACCTGCATGTGGAATCCTTGTCCCAACCATCCAAATTCAAGCCCATGCTGATCATCAAGAAGTCTGGACCCACACTCAGTGCTCCTTGGATGATCTCCAGTGCACACAAGTCCTGTCAGAACTGTCCACATTCAAGCCCCTGCCAATCAACTGGCAGCTGTGGACCCACACTTGGCAACTGTTGGACCAACTCACACCTGCAGAACCAGTGTCACAGCCATCCTCCTCCAAGCCCCAACTGATCCTCCAGAAGTCATGGAACAAAACACTCTGCATCTTGGATGATCTCTGGTGTGCACAACTTCAGTTAGATCTGTCCACCTTCAAAGCCCCACAGATCCATCATCAGCCATGGACACATATTCACTGACCCTTTGACAACCTCCTGCCTGCAGAACCCATTTCTCAGCCATCCACATTTAAGCCTCTGCTAATCAAGCAGAAACAATGGATCCATACTCAATGCCCCTTGGGTGACTTCCAGTGTGCACAAGTCCTGCCAGAACTATCCACCTTCAAGCATCTGCTGATCCACCTGCAGCCATGGACCCACAAACTGCAACCATTGTACCACCTCCCACCTGCCAAACCCCTGTCCCAACAGTCCTCCTTCAAGCCCATGCTGATCTACCAGCAGTCAAGGAACAACACATACTGCTCCTTGGATGACCTCCAGTTTGCAAAACTCCTGTTAAAACTGTCCAGTTTTGAGACCTCACTGATCCACTGGCAGCTGCAGAAACACACTCTGAAACCCTTGGAACACCTCCCACCTGTGGAACTCCTGTCCCAACCATCCACCTTCAAGCCCCCGCTGATCAATCATAAGTTGTGGACTCGTGTCAATGCCTCTTGAATGAGCTGTGGTGTGCACAAGTCCTGTCAGAACTGTCCACGTTCCAGCCCCTGCCAATCCAGAAGCAGCTGTGGGCCCACATTCAGAGACATTTGGACCACATACTGCCTGCAGAACCCCTATCCCAACTGTCCACATTCAAGCTCCCACTGATCCAGCAGCAGCAATGGACCTGAACTCGGCAACCCTCGGACCATCTCCTGCCTGTAGAACCCCTGTCTCGGTCATCTACTGTCAAGCCCCTGCTGATCCACCAGCAGTTGTGGACACACACTCACTGCTCCTTGGATGACCTCTGGTGTGCACAAATCAAAACTGTCCACTTTTGAGCCCACATTGATCCACCGGCAGCTGAAGACCTGCACTTGGTGACCATTTGACCACCTTCCACCTGCAGAACTGTTTTCCCAACCATCTACCTTCAATCCCTTCTGATCCATCAAGAGTCATGGGCCCACACTCACTGTGTCATTGATAACATTCAGTGTGCACAACTCCTGTCAGAACTGTCCTCCTTCAAACTCCCACTGACCCATCAGCAGCCATGGACCCACACTCAGCAAACCTTGGACCACTTCCTGCCTGTGGACCCTATGAACCAACTGTCCATTTTTGTGACCCCACTTATTCACTGGCAGCTGCACACCTTCACACAATGAAACTTGGACCAACTCCCAGCTGCAGACCTCCTGTCTCCACCATCCATCTTAGAGCTCCCACTCATCCACCAGCAGTTGTGGACCCACACTTGATGCCCCTTGGAAGACATCCCATGTGCAGAACACTTGTCCCGACTGTCCACCTTCCAGCCCCTGCTGATTAACTGGCAGTCATGGACCTACATTCAGAGACCCTTGGACCACTTCCCATCTGCAGAACCCCTGCCCCAACAGTCATTCATCCACCAGCAGCCGTGGACCCACCCTTGATGGTCTCTGGAACCTCCCCTGCCCATGGAACCCCTGTCTCAACTATCAACCTGCAAGCCCCCACTGATCCAACAGCAGTTATGGACCTACATTCCATGCCCCTTGGATGACTTCTCTCCAGCCCAATTCCTGTGACAACTGTCCACATTTGAGCCTCCCCTGATCCACTGGCAGCCACAGACTTGCACTTGGCACCCCTCAGTCCCCATCATGACTGAGGACCCCTTGTTCAAACAGTCCATCTTCAAGCCCCCACTGATCAACTTGCTGTGGCAGACCTGCATTTCAAACCCAATGGATGATCTCCTGCCTCTGGACCCCTTAATCCAGGTTTCTGTCTTCTCACCCCCGCTAATCCACTATCAGCCAAGGACCTCACTTTGATGCCCCTTGTACCCCCTCCTATGTGTGAAATTCCTGTCCCAGCCATCTATCTTTGAGCCCCAACAGATCCTCCAGCAGCCATGGATCCCCATTTGATGCCCCTTGGACCCCCTCCTGAGTGTGGAACCCCTGTCCTAAGAGTCCATCTTTGAGCCCTCAGAGATCCTCTGGCAGATGCAGCTCTGCAATTGATGCCCCATGGACCTCCACTCACCTGCAGTACCCTCATCACAATCCTCCATCTTCCTGATGCTGCTGATCCATGGGCAAATTGATACTCAGGGTGCCAGGGACACCTGCCTGCCAAGGAACACAGGACAAGGTGGACTGGGAAATATTGATGGTTTAGGGCCAGATTTTGATGCCCCAGTGGTACCCAGAACTGTCCAGGTGACAGTTCTCCTTCTGAATCACTCTACTCAGGGGATGGCATTCCCATGGCCAGAAGACCTTGTTTGGAGGGGACTCACTTCAACCTATTGTCCTTGTGTGGTATCTTCTGGGGATCCCTTTTCTTCCTTGGAGTTCTCTTGTTTAAAGAGTGTAAAGAATGGTGAGGTCATGAAAAGCAGATGGACCTGGAGTTGCAAGAATTTTACAGAACCAGCAAGTTTGTACATCAGCCCTTTTTAGACTGTGAGGAAGCACTTGAACACAAAAAGACAAATTCTAAAGCAACCATGAGTGTTACTGACAATCTGCTGAAGGAAGTCTCTGAGTTAACAGAATCACTCAGAGTGCATGAGCAGGAACACTTCAGGTTGCTGCAACTTTGACTTCTCAGCTTGGTGACCCAGGAAGGACAGGATTTAAAGGTCATGCCGGAGAGTCAGTTCTCCCTGTGTGCATTATAACAAAGGGAGTTGTGAACAAGTTCCTGAGGAAACCCAGGCCCTTGGGATGATCATGCCAGACAAGGTGAAGCTCAGCCAAGGACTCCCTTACTCAGTATCATCATCCTCAGGGCCAGGGATTCCTCAGGAACTTGTTCCCAACTCCCCTTATCATCTACTAATGTGCTCAGGGAGAGCTGGATCTCCAAGATGTTCTTTAAATCCTGTCCTTCCTGGGTCACCAAGCTGAGAAGACAAATTTGCAGCAACCATTTGTTTTCTTGCTCTTGCATGCTAAATGTTTCTTTTAGCTCAGAGACTTCCTTCAACAGATTATCTGTAACACTCATGGTTGCTATAGAATTTGTCTTTTTGTGTTTAAGTGCTTCTCACAGTCTAAAAATAACTTATTTACAAGCTTGTTGGTTTTGGAGAACTCTTGCCACCAGGTCCATCTGCTTTTCATGACCTCTCCATCCTTTACATTCTCTAAAGGAGAGAACTCCAAGGAAGAAAAGGGCTCCCCAGAGAATACAGTGCAAGGAGAGTAGGTTGAAGTCAGTTCCCAGACAAGGTCTTCTGGCCATGGGAATGCCATCCCCTGAGCAGAGTGGGTCAGAGGGTGGACTGTGCTCTGAACAGTTCTGGGTACTCCTGGGGCCTCAAAACTGAGCCATAGACCATCAATATTTCCTAGCCCACCTTGTCCAATATCAGCACCCTCAACCTTCATGGCCAAGCCCAAGTCTGGTTCTTCCATTGGAAGTTGCATTCCAGCCTGAGCTAGTGGCTTGGATTTATCCTTCCTGGGTAGAATGGAGAGAAGACCCACGGGGGAGGATTAAACTGTATTAGAACAATCTCTTTGTTGTGACCGCAGTGAGAAGTATGAAGCCTGTGGACTCTGATCAAGGCAGACAGGATCCAAATCCCAGGACCCCCCCTTCTCAACTGTGTGTCCTTGGGCAACTGACTTTCCCTATTTCTTCACTTGTGAAATGGGATAGTAATAATAAAATAATAAAATTTCTTTTGGTGTGATGGTGATTGAATGAATGACTGTAAAGCTTTTAGTACCTGGCTGGCCACAGGGAAAGTGTGATCTAAGTGTTAAGTCTGTTTCCAGAGTCAAATCTCTCCTCCAAGGGGAAGCCATAGCTCCTGGGTGAAGAGCCCTGTTGTAGCTGGTTGTTTTTGTATAAACTGAATTTTTCAGCCTGCATTTGAAGGGTAAAGGAGGAGGAAGGAGACAGGGTGGCCCACACACCCTGCATGGTGTCTCATGGCCACCAGCTGGATGGATGTGGCCCAGGACACAGGCGTGGCAGTGAGCCAGAACCAAGGGAGCCCCTGGAGGCCTTTGAGGCAGAAATGGAAAATGCAGCTGGACTGAGCTCATGAGAGCTGCACTGAGGAGAGATCAGTCTGGACTGGCTCATGGCCCTGCCTGCCGTGTTGGCTGCCTCAGCCTTGGTGGCAAGGACCTATGGTAGTCCTCCTCCTGCTGGACAGTGCTGTCTGCTGGTCCTCAGTGTCCCCTCCTTCCTTGACTCCTCCTTCACTGCTCCAGTTCTTTGCTGGCTCCATGGCTTCCCCCTGCCCCCAACACTGCCTGCCTGGGCTTCCATTTCAGCCCTCCCTCTCTGGGGTCTCCTTAGCCATTATTCAGATTTAAAGCTACATAATTTTTACTGTGAGCACAAGGAAAATTGGAAACAAGTCACATGATCTAATTTTTACATCAAAGAGAAAATCATGGTCTTCAAGCCACAGAACCACAGGCTCTGGTTGTGGAAAAGGCCTCATGAGTCTGACCCTCCTGCCCTGATGGTGTCTCAGCACACACAGCCCCAGGCTGCTCCCACCTCCTTGCACGATGGCACATTTGGCAACTATCCAAGAGCAGGCACCTGCCTCCCACAACTTCCACCCAGTCAAATTTGTTTTTCCCACTTCATTCTGGGTCCGCTCACAATGAAGCTATATGTATATATTTTTACTGGAGAACTTAAAAGATTACAGAGAAATCATGCAGGAAATACAAAGTTACCATACGCTACTCCAGCACTGTTTTCCCTATTATCCACACTTTGCATTAGTGTGGTACCTTTGCTATAACTGATGAAACAGTATCATTATAATTATGCTATCAACTAGAGGCCATTTTTTACATTAGGGTTTACTGCTTGTGTTGTACAGCCCTATGATTTTTTAAATATTTTGATTCAAATAGCATGTCATTTGGTCTTTTTTTTTTTAAAGTATGCTTCATAACCTTGGATGCTGAATATTATGGATGAAAAATTGTGAAGGCTTTGGATAATATTCTTCTCCTATAAAAGGGACAACCAGGGCAAAGGGGTCTGGCATGGCCCTACCACCCACCCCAATTCCAAATTGGGAAGCTCTGGTGTCCTCCCCCTACTGAAGTTGAACTGTGGTGGGAGGATGATTCCAGTGGTCACCTCACCTGGAAGCCCCCAAGGCCAGTCTCCCCTCCCCTGCATCAGCCAGGAGCGGGCCTGTGGTTGTCTCACCACTTGGGACTCTCAGGGACTGGAGCCCTAGCTGCCTCCTCCAAGAGAGCAGGGTCACCTCATGGATTCTCCCTCCAAGCCACAATTCCAGACAATTCCCAGGGCTGACGCAAGCCTCCCTCAGTTTTGCAAGACCCAGACAATCTTCAGATGAGGTCCCCTTTGCATAATTCAGACAAGGTCATCTTTTCTGCTCTGCCTGAGGACCCCAAGTGAAACAGAGCTGCTGAAAGAAGGTGACTTGCTCATGTCACTGCAGGACTATGTCCCACCATCCTCCCCCAGCACAGCTGGATGAGACATTTCAGTCTGAGTCTGTCTACACACAAGATGCTTCCCCATATGGCCTGCATAACTGGTCCATGGACAGGTGATTCCCAGCATCCCAGACCCCAGGACCCCTGCTTGGAAAGGCCTCTCCAGCCCCTGTGAACCCCATGGCTCACCCAGCCCTCTCCATGCCAGTGAGTTTCCTTTCTCCTTCCCACACTGCTCACCCACAGTTGTTCACATCCTCACTGCATGCTTCACTTTTATACCACCGACCCCCTGGGCCCAGCCTCTGCCATGTCCTCTGCATCACTGGCCCTAGAATGGCTGGGCCCAGATCAGTGCCCAGAAACATTTCCCACTCACAAATGCCTTACCTTTTGTTGCTGGCCATATTTAACAACACTCAACCTTGACAGATTTCCTGTTCACTAGAGATTACAGTATTTGAACAGGAACACTTCTTCCCTGGCTTCCACAAAAAGTCTGTGCATCTGCGAGCTTAAGTGCTGCAGCTTTGGTCTTAAATTTTCTCGGCTATTGCAGATGCTTTGTTGACTTGAAGTGGCTGTAGCAGGCATTTGCTTCATGTTCTTCAAATTATGTTTGATAATTCACCATTAATTATGATACTAGCTGTAGGACTTTTTGCAGGTACCCATGACAGTAGTGGAATTGAACTAGAAATCAATAAATTTAATTTTTAAAAAAGCAAACAATAGTTTTGAAATATTTAGCAATGTATTTTTAAACAGAGCTGGGCATAGGGTGAGGCAAGCAAGGGGCATAAGGTGCAAAGTGCCATTTCTCCCTGCACTTTCACAGACCTGAGAAGCAGCGGCTCCTCCATTTTGTGCTTGAGGCTCCTTGTTTTCCCCATTCTAGTCCTGCACCTGGTGCTAAATAATCCACAGGTCCAAATTACAGAAATGAAAATATTTATGGGAACGAGTGAAAGCATTGTTTTGGAAATTTATGTCTTTAAATGCGTATGTTTGAAAAAAAGAAAGACTGAAAAATCAAATCACTGCTCTCCAGAAAAATTTCTGAGATAATGGAAATGTTCTGTATTTGCACTGTCCAGTATAATAGATACTAAACACACGTGACTTGATCTCTTGCTCTGTGGCTAGTGTGATTGATGTATTGAATTTGGAATTTAACTTTGAACTTCCTTACTAAGGAATCCCAAATAACTTATGTAGATACACTCCCCCAATGAGGTGGAATTTTACTCCTTTCCTCCCCAGTTCCAACCCCCTCCATTACCTGAGTGCAGTTTGGACTTAGTAACTTGCTTCATGAACAGTGTATGAAAAGGGGAAAATAACTTTACAGTGGAGAAACTTGTCACATAATCCTCGGCCAGTTGTCAAGACTAACTCCCCAGTGATAAGTCAGGTTGAAAGAAGGTATCCCTGCTGTGAAGTGATGAGAAGGGCTCATTACTTGTGTGGTATTCCTAAAAACCCATAACCCAGGTGTGATGGTGAGAAAAACAGCAGATAAACCCAAATTGAGGGACAGTCTACAAAACACCTGACCATTAGTTACTCCTTAAAATTGCCAAGGTCCTGAAAAACAAGGAGAGTCTGAGAAACTGTCACAAACCAGAGTAAGCTAAGAGATGTGATGACTAAATGTGTTGTGGTGTCCTGAATGGAATTCCAGAATAGACAAAGGACATTAATGGAAAATCCAGTGAAATCCAAATAAAGAGTAGAGTTTATTTAATAGTAAAATAACAAATACTGCAGTTATTGTTAGGCCTAAGAATGCCATTTCACGTATATTAATTTTACACATTGCACATATCTTTAAATCTATGATGTCTTAATTTTTACTATGAACAGAAATCTTCAAGTGCAAAGTATTGATCATATTTAGATTGTGTGATCTTGATCCATTAGAAAACCTGGTTCTAAATAGTCAGGCCCACCTGATCCCACATCAAACAGAGAAAAAAGTCTCTTTGCTTTAGTGAGAAGGTACATTTATTGAAGATGCATCAACAAGGAACTGGAAGAAAATTAAATCTTTCCAAGGCCACTTCAGAGTGAGAAGAGTTGTGCGGGCTTTTGTAACCCAGAACAGACAAAGAAATGGTCAGAATCCAGAAGAAAGCAGAAGGAGCATGTCCATGTGATGTGGTTGACAACTTTCTAATTCTAGGGACCACAGAAACGGGTCTCACCTATAACTCCGATGGGGAGAGAGCATGCAGGCACAGTACTAGGAGCCTGGTTTAAATATGCAAGCACTTCAATTAAAATGGAGGTCTAATTTTTTTCTTTACATTTTTATAGGGTTATATTAGATAATGGGTAGACCATAATTTATATACTTGCCTCACCTCTTTTAAAAAGTCTTTATTGTTGAAGATGAAGCTCTGACTTGTAGCTAACAGCAAGCACTTTCAGAGAAGCATCAGAGTAAAACAATGTAACCAACAAGGGAATTTGGCTGTTTCTGTGACATATAACATTTAAAAAATAACTTGCTTCCATATTGTTGTGTAATTGTGGCAGCATGTGGCCTGAGCAAAACAGGCCTGTAGATCTTGGTGCACAGCAGTCTGCGTGACCTGGGCAGCTAATGTTCAACCTATTGTCTTTGTAAGCTAGTAAAGAAACCAAAGGGTAAACTGACCTTAAAATGTAACTTTAAAATGTGAAAGGGGAGGCAGGCAGGAGGTGAGAGTCTCCTGTTCTCACAAAAGAGCAAAATGTTCAAATGTTATTCTAGTCCTTCCTGCACCACCCCTCAGGTCACAGGAGGGAACCGTTCCCACGTTTATGCTCCCCCCACCCTTAGGAATGTCTTTGTCTTAAACCCTTAGAAAATGGCTTGCTCTTCTCTGAATTGGCAGCCCATTTCCCTGCAAAAGCAGTACCTGCCTGGTGAGAGAAAAGCCCTTTGAATTCTGCCTCCCTCTGAGTAAGCCCCAAATAAAGTTCATGTTTCAGCAAATGCTGGGTGTTTTCTTTGGTCTTTTGACTGGCAAAGCCCCCTCGGGCTGTGACAGTAATATTATGCAGATCAGTAACCAAAAGAAAAATTTTTAATTTTTATATTGTCTAAACATTTCTTATGCAATTTATAACATAATAACCATTTTTTTGCACTTCATGTTTTTTTCAAGATGAAAGAACAAATTCTTTGCAACTGTTGGGAATGAAAAGATATTTTTAGGGACTGACCTTGAGAAAGCAAAATGTTAAAAGTTGTTAGGATTGAATCTGCCCATAATACCACAAATTTAGAAATTGATAAAGGAAATGCTTTTTTACAACTCCCACATTTTTGGAAAATAATAAAATATTACCCATAACCCTTGTGATAAAAGAGAATCACTAGGCAAATTAGGGAATACATGGAATTGAATGATAATGAACATTTATAGTCAAAAGTTGTGAGACAAAGCTAAATGAGTAGTTAAAGCCAAATATGTAGCATCAAACATATGGGAGGAGGTTATAAACAATGAGCTAGACTTCTTTCTAAAAAGCTGCAGAGAGTAGCAACAGAGCAAACCCACAGGGTCAAGAATGAAGAAATGATAAATAATGGGGAAAATACAAATGAAATAAAGAAGAAAATAACTTTACAGAAGATTGCCAAAATACAAAGCTGGTTCTTCACAGGATTATTCAGACAAACAAACTGCTGGCAGAACAGGTCAATAAATTAAAGAAGAAAAAGTACAAGTAAACAAACGACCTGCAAACTTTTCCTACAAAGAGCCAGGTAGTAACTATTTTAGGCTTTGAGAGCAAGTGAGACCAGTCTCTGTTGCAATTAATCAACTCGGGTGATGTAGCAGGAAAGCAGCCAGAGACAATACCGCAGGGAGCAAGACAGGTGTGTTCCAACAAAAAAGTTACTTATGGATACAAATGTGAATTTGATGTAAATCTCACATCACCAAAATAACATTCTCCGTTTAGCCTCCTTGCAAACCACTTAAAATTGTAACCGCCATTCCTAGCTAGCTGCAAGTTGTGCAAAACCGGCTGGCGGGCTCGGTTGGAATCGCCCCCAGATGCAACCTCAGGGGAGGGGGAGTCAAGGCCCAGTTGCGCTGTCAAGCTCCATAACCATGGAGCACGCACTGCTGCTTTTATGGAAAAGGTGACACACCTGAGGTTAAGAAAGCTGAATTCTAGGAGCAGAAACATATTCCTAGAGGGACCGAACCTCTGCTACCCAAGCCCTCCCAGGGACCCCGGGTCTTTGCTGCTCTGTCCACTCCCGGCAGCCAGACTGTGCAGCACCAGGTCACCGCTAGGGGCGCCAGAGCGCGCACATGTGCCTGACCAGCAACAGGCCTCAGGAAGGGAACTGGCAGCCATTGAGAGGTCCCAGCGTGTGCGGAGGGGACTGCAGCGACCCAGGCCTGAGGAGGCTTCCTTGTGGGGCTTCCCCTGGGGCGCGCCTTGGGCTTGGTGCCTTGGCCAAAAGGAAAGGAGCACACACCCTGGGTCACTTTCCAATTGTATGTATTTTTCACTTGATGAAATGTCCTCCAGCTTGGAAATCACTCACGCCAAGCAAGGGAAGCTGCCTCTTGGCTCCTGGGGGCTGCTGGTCAGCAGACAGCCCTTCCCTCTGGAGTGTCTTCTCCTTCTCCGCCCTAAGCGAGTGCATGGACGCATAGACAGGCAGTACCACCCCTCCAAACCTTAGGGGCACATCAGGAGCAGGACCAACCTTTAGTGGGCTTGAAGCTCCGAGGCAGGCCAGGTACCAGGGATGTGGTAAGAAGACACACTTCCTAAACTAAAGAAAGGGCCTGCTCCCACCACTGGGCAACCCAGGAAGTGGGACTAAGACAGCAGGGGCTCCCCATCCAAAGGGGTGCTTGGGTTTGGGGGCAGGGCCCTCACTTCTCCCCGGTACTCCAGCTCCCCGTTTGGCCCCAGGAGGCAGAGTGTCCTCGGCCTCCTTGGCCCCAGTCGGGCTCGCCTCGCCCCGCGCTGATTCTGGCGGGACAAGGAGGCGGAGGGGGCTGCGCGGGGAGCGGGGCGCGGTTCCTTTAAGGCCCCTGTCAGGAGGAGCGATCGCAGGAGGGCGCGGGGCGGGGCCTCGGCGAGGCGGCCCCGGAGCTTCACCTGCCGCTGGGATCCCAAGGAACTGAGGCGCGGGCTGCTGCGAGGCCGGCGGACACACGGGCTGGAGGGAGCGCGCGGCCGTCCCCACTTGGCCTGGCTCCGGGAAGCCCGGGCGGCGAGCGCGGCGGACGCAGCCAGACTGTAGGCCCCGGGCAGGCGCGTTGGTGTGGGCCCCGGACCCCCGGCAGGCAGCAAGCGGGCGCCTGGGCACGGCGCGGCGGGGAAAATGACCGCGGGCTCCTGCCCGCTCCTCCTGCTGTTCTCGCTCTCCGGCTCGCTCCGGGTAAGTTGCCGCCCCCCGCGCCGACGTTTTGGGAGTCCGATGTAAGGAGGGGCCGGCTCCGGAGTCTGCGGGGCGCGCACACACTGTGCGGGGTTCTTCTGAGTTTTCTTGGCCGTGCCAGTGACTCCGCCGCGCGCGCTCCGTGGCACCCAGCCCGGCACCCGCGTTCCTCGAAGCCGTCTGCGGTCGGCAGGAGTGGGAAGGCGCCGGGGCGGCGTGGAGCGGCGAAGCGGGGCGAGAGTGTGGGCGGGTGGCCGGGATACCGTCACTGCTCGCAGCGGGACCCGCCGAGCATCCCTCGCCGCCTGGTGCCCGCGGCCGCTACCCGGAGTTCGGCTCGCCCATGCTGCCGGGACAGGCTGCTCGCTGGCGGAGCCGGCGCACCCTCTACTTCCCGGAGCTGCGCGCCTCCGGAGTTAGCGCGCCAGCCGGGCTCAGGGCTCAGGGCTAGGGCATCCTGGCGGGGGCCGACTGGGGTACAGGGGCCGTCAGGTCCGGCCGCCTCTGCGCTGGGGCTGGGGATCCGCTGCCCAGAGTCGCCCCGCTCTTCTTCCGGGTGGCGGCCAAGACCGTCTCTGCGACTGGGTGGGGGATGTGACCGCTGGACACCCCTGTCGCCAAGCGCCGCCGCGCGCCGGCTGCAGCAGGAGTCCTGGCGGGGCCCGCAGGGCTGGGAGCAGGGCGGGGTGGTCGTGTTCCGGGCCCGTGCGGGCGAGGAGTGCGCCCTGGGATCGCGGGGCTCCCGCTTTCTTTCTGGAGAGTCGCGCCGGCCCTCTGCCCAGCTTGTTCTCCGCATTTCGCGGGGTGCAGGGCCTGAGGGGGGTGGGTGTGCTGAGAAGCTGGGAGTGGGGGGAGGGGAATCTTCAGGTGTAAAGTATCAATCATATTTAGATTGTGTGATCTGACCATAATACCACAAAATTAGAAATTGATAAAGTAATAGTTTAAAAAAATCCCACGTATTTTGGAAAATAAATAAAATATTACCACATAACCCTTCCAATAAAAGAGAATCACTAGAGGAATTATGGAATAAATGTAATTGAATGATAATGGATATATTACACTCAAAATTGTGAGCCAAAGCTTAATCAGTACTTAAAGGGAAATCTATAGCATTAAACACATCGGGGAGGTGGCGGTTATAAACAGTGATCCAGGCTTCTTTCTTAAAAGTTGCAAAGAGTAGCAACTGAGCAAGCCCACGGGTCAAGAAGGAAGAAATTATAAAGAATGGGGAAAATATAAATGAAATAGAGAAGAAAATAGCTTTACATATTAAAATAAAAAGCAGGTTCTTTCACAAGTTTGTTAACGTAAACTTTTGGGAGGATTGGTCAATAAATTAAAGAGGAAAAAGTTCAAGTAAACCAACGACCTGCAAACGTTCCCTATGAAGAGCCAGGTAGTAAATATTTTAGGCTTTGAGGGCAGTAAAGAGCAGTCTCTGTTGCAATTAATCAACTCTGATGTTGTTGCAGGAAAGCAGCCAGAGACAATATCCAAGGGAATGGACTTGTCTGTGTTCCAATAAAATCGTTTTCTATGGACACAAATGTGAATTTCATGTAAATTTCACGTCAACAAAATAACATTCTTTTAACCTCCTCCCGCAATCACTTAAAATTTATGCATCATTCTTAAATAGCTGCAAGTTGTGCAAAACCAGGCAGGGGGCTAGATTGGATAGCCCCTAGCTGCAACTGCAAGGAAGAGGGCATCAAGGCCCAGTTGCACTTTCAAGGTCCATAACCATGGAGCACACGCTACTGCTTTTATGGAAAAGGTGACACACCTGAGGATTATGAGAGCTGGATGCTAGGAAGGGACATGTATTCCCCGAGGGACTGAACCTCGGCAACCCAGGCCCTTGTAGGGACACCAGGTCTTTGCCGCTAACTGTGCTCCCTGAAGCCAGACTGCAGCAGCACCAGGTCGCCGCTAGGGGCGCCGGAGCGCGCACATGCGCCGGACCCGCTCCTGACCTCGCGCCAGGACCTGGCAGCCAATCAGAGGTCGCAGCGGGCTCTCCTGCGGAGGCCACGGTGGTGCCTGAGGCTAAGGCAGCTTCCTTGTCCTGGGCTTCGCCTGGGGCGTTTCCCGCAGCTCTAGGACTGACATGGACGCTACCTGTAAGGACTCCGGCTTGGGGTGTGCGGCACCTAGAATGGGCCCAAGCGTTCCCTTCGAGGAGGCAGGAGGGATTCGGTGACTGAAGCCCCGCGGGTCTTGATGGTGTTCCCCGTCCTTTCTGGCCTGAGGGGTCTGTCCGCGCCATGGTTCTCCGAAGGGACTGTCCGGTGATGCTTGGTGGGTCCCTTTCGCCTTTCCTCCTGCCCCCTCATTCCCCTCCCTCTGCTGCCCTGAGGGCCTGGCCTCCCGCCCCCTCCCCTCCCCCTCCCGCGGCTTCCCCTCCCCCCGCGGTCCCCACCTGCGCTCCTGGGGAAGGGGCCCCACCAGGCCCTCAGCGCCCTCCTCCCCGTCGGACCCCCTTGTGGTGTCTCTCTCTCTCTCTCTCTCTCTCTCTCTCTCTCTCTCTCTCTCTCTCTCTCTCTCTCATCTCTCTTAGAACAACTCAGCAAAATAAAATTCGGGTTTATTGTTGGGCAACATTGATTCATACATCAAACAGGCTACAAATAAATAAACATCAACTTTATGGATAAAAATGTAAAAGGGAAAAAAGGAAACCTTTATCTTTGGTCTTTTTAGCCATCTCATACAAACCAACTGCTTATACATACACAAAAATGTTACTGGAATACTCAGAATAAGATTGATTTTTGTTGTTTTTGCTTGTTTTTAGAAGGTTTTTTTTTTTCCTTTTAGAGGATAATAGACATAGTCAAACTTGATTAAGGTCAGAAGTAGAACAGAACACTCATCAGAGATGATTAAAAATGGCTGACTCCTAACAATATGTACAAAAATATAGAATGGAAGTAAAAAATACAAACACATTTTCCTTTTTAAAGTACTTTTAAGAAAAAAAGCTGGGCCTTGGAAGTTTCGGTTATTTTTCCCTCCCCTGTTGCAAATCCGCGCTGTGGTCCTGGCTGGGGGGTGGAGAGCGCGTGTCACCTGCGGGGGGCGCTGCCCGCGGTGGGTGGGGGCGGCCTCTCCCCTCGGAGGGGAGCACGTGTAGATCCCGAGACCGGAAGTGGGGGGTGAATAGGTCACGGCGGCCTATTTTTATTTTTTAAGTTTAATGTTTCCTTGTTTGCTGTCTAGTCAACTTCATGGGTCTATTGCTTCTCAGTGTCCACATCCTCCTCATCTTCAGCTGCCCGCTTGCCCGTAGCGGCCTCGGCCTCCTCATCTTCATCTCCACCCTCTTCCTCCCCACCTTCTTCCTCTTCTTCATCTACCTCATTGTCAGCCTCCTGTTCCCCATTTTCTTTGTTAGCGTTTCCATTAGCAGGTGCATCTCTTCCGTTCTCTGCCTCCTCCACAACTTCCTTCTTCTCTTTAAGTCCTTGGTGGTGGTGATATGGGAGCTGGTATCCACGGCTGCGCCTGACATGCTGGGGCACCCTGGTGATCTGATCTAACGGATTAGAAAGAAAGCGAGTGTTCGGGTCTCTGGCGATAAAACTGCTGGGTCCGCGGTGGCGGCAGCGCACAGTGGAGGTGGCTGCGGGAGCGGGGAGCCACCCGGGGAACAATGCAGAGATGGCTTTTCTGAGCAGCCCGTGGGCCCTTCGTTGTCTCTTGAGGGGCTTAATGCATTTAGAAAGCCTAAGTCGTTTTTATAACCCCACCCGCCTCTCCACTCCGCACAACCTTCTGCCCCAGACCGTGTAATGTTTTTTTGTTTGTTTTGTTTCTTCGTTTTTTTTACCATTTATTTTATCTTTGTTTTTATTGTGGTAACATTGTGGTAACATATACAATGTAAGATTTCCCATTTTAACCACTATAATGTGTAAAATTCGGTGATATTAATTACATTCACAGTATTGGGCTAACAACACCACTATCCGTTACCACTATGCATTACCAAAACTTTTTCATCACCCCCAACAGAACCTCCATGCCCATCAAGCATTAAGTCCCAATTCCCAACCCGAGCCCACAGTCGCTGATAACCTGTAATCCAGTCTCTGTTTCTGTGTATTTGCTTATTCTAGGTATTTCAAGTAAGTGAAATCATACAATATTTGTCCTTTTGTGTCTGGCTTGTTTCACTCAACATGATATCTTGAAGGTTAACCCATGTTGTAGTATGTATCAATACTTCATTCCTTTTTATGGCTGAATAATATTCTATTGTATGTATGTACTACATTTAGTTTACTCATCAGTTGATCAACACATGGATTGCTCCTACCTTGTCCTACCTTTTTTTTCTTTTTTTATTCAATTTTATTGAGATATCCACACACCATACAATCCAAAGTATACAGTCAATGGCTCACAGTGTTATCACATAGTTGTGCATTCATCACCACAATCAAAATTTGGAAATTTTCACTACTCTAGGAAAAAAAAAAAAAGAAAAGAAAAAATAGAAAATCCAGAACATCCCATACCCATTTTCCCCCATCATTGATCCCTAGCATTAAGGTGGTAGATATGTTAGTGTTGAGGAAAGACTATTATGATATTACTGTTAACTGTAGTCCATAGTTTGCAATAGGTGCATTTTCCACCATATGCCACTGTTATTAACTCCTTGTAATAGTTCCGTACATTTTGTCTACTTCATGGGGGAAAATTTTTAATATTTGTACTGTTAATTGCAGTCATTGTTCACATTGTCCAAAAACTTAAGATTTACTGAGTTATGCAGTCATGTTTTAACCTCTGAATTTCCTTCTGGTGATATAAATGACTCTAAACTTCTCCTACCAACCACATTCATACCCAATTCAGCCTGCTAATTATGCTCACAATAATGTGCTCACATCGCCTCTATGCATTTCCAAACAATTAAATTTAACCTTGTTAAAAACTGTGCATTTTAGCAACTGCTCTTCATTTTCTAGCCTTATTCTATCTCCTGTCAATGTATATTCTAGATTCTGTGTCCATGAGTTTACCTAGTATAATTAGTTCATATTAGTGAGATCATACAATATTTGTCCTTTTGTGTCTGACTTATTTCACTTCAAATAATGCCATCAAGCTTAATCCATGTTGTCACATGCTTCAGGATTTCATTCCTTCTTAGTGCTGAATAATATTCCACCATATGTATATATCACATTTTGTTTATCCATCAGCTGGTGGACACTTGGATTGTTTCCATTTTTGGGAATTGCAAATAGTGCTGCTATCATCATCAGTGTGCAGATGTCTGTTCATGTCCTGGCTTTCAGTTCTTTTGGGTGTATACTGAGTAGCGAGATTGCCAGATCATAGGGCAACTCTATACTTAGCTTTCTGAGGACCCACCAACCATCTTCCACAGCAGCTGTACCATTGTACATTCCCACCAACAGTGGATTAAGTGTTCCTACTTCTCCATATCCTCTCCAACATTTGTAGTTTCCTGTTTGTTTAATTGTGGCCATTTCACTAGGTCTGAAATGATACCTCATTGTGTGTTTTTTTTTTAATTAAATTCAGTTTTATTGAAATATATTCACATACCATATAGTCATCCATGGTGTACAGTCAGCTGTTAACAGTACCACCCTATAGTTATGCATTCATCACCACAATCTATTTCTGAATGTTTTCCTTGTATCAGAAAGAATCAGAATCAGAATAAAAATTAAAAATAAAAAAGAACACACAAATACTCCTCCTCATCCCACCCTATTTTTCATTTAGGTTTTGTCCCCATTTTTCTGCTCATCCATCCAAACACTAGATAAAGGGAGTGTGATCCACAAGTTTACACAATCACACTGTCACCCCTTGTAATCTACATTGTTATACAGTTGTCTACAGGAGTCCAGACTATTGGGTTAGAGTTTGATAGTTTCATGTATTTACTTCTAGCTATTCCAATACATTAAATCCTAAAAAGGGTTATCTATATAGTGTGTAATGATGTCTACCAGTGTAACAATATCCACCAGAGTATAGGGCATAACGATGTCCACTCTGCACACTTCCGGCCCAGTTTAATACATTTTAAAGCATTTAAAAATTCATTTCTTGATTTCTTTCACCAACTGCATACTTCCCTTTTTTTTCTTGTTTGTTTCCTATGTGTATTGGTCCCAACTCTAGCGCAACACCCCTTGACTCTAGTGAAGCCCTTGAGACCCGGGACCAGGGTTTTGATGTGGGCAGTTCAAAGGTGGAGTGTTTTATTTACTGACTTAGAGTAGATTGGAGAAACAGGTTTTTGGGAAACTGAGATCAATTCTTTTTTCAGCTAAGTGTGAGATGCTTGCTACAACAATCAAATGGCAGTGCCACCTAGGTAGCGTGCTATAAAATATCCCTAGATAATGTTATGTATTACTGTACCTTCTCTCTGATTGGCTCTAGGATGTGACCTTCTGCTTGAAATATCTCAAGAGCTTTAGAAATATGAGTGCACACCTGAGGTAAGGTGAAAGTGGTTTTTATAATAAGGTTATACCTTGCATTCTTCAGTTTTTTCCTCTCTAATACCTCTGTGCTAGAATATTATTATCTATGTAGTGTTTCCTGTAGGAAACTGAATGTACATGATAAATTCAGGCCACTCATTAATCCGTATATTTCCAGAGCTCTCTAAATTGTTGCCTTAAAAAAGAGGAGAGGAGAACCTAAGATGGTGGCTAGGTATGACAGGGCAAAAAAACACCTCCATGAAAAATACTAGATAAAAACCAGATAGTGACCCAGAACACCACTTCCAGAGTAGCACCAGCCAGACAAGGTCTGCTGAATCCTCAGGGAACATGCTTTTGGTGAAACCAGGGGTCTGCATTCTGAAACAAGTGAGTGAGTCAGCTGAGAGTCCCTCGGCCACGCTGCAGTGTGGGGAAATGCTGGGTTGGTGTTTGGAGATGGACTAGTACTTTAAAAAAAAAAAGAAGCCTGGGAGCAGCTGCAGATACGAGAGCGGGCTGGGCTAATGCCTCGGTGTCTGGCGTGGAGGATACCGCTTCCTATACCCACTGCTGATTGTCTTGGGCCCAGGGGAGCAAAGGGGAGCCAAAAGGAGAAAAAAAAAACACATGACTTGCAGCCATCTCCCTGGTGAGTGGGGGCACTCCTGCCTGGGGCCAAACCCATAGCACAGAGCCGAGCCAAGAAACCCAGAATGAGAGGGAGTCTTTCCTGCAGCACCGCTCTCATGCCACAATATTGGTCGTAGACAGAGGCCTGTAATACACTCACAGCTGATTGTCCCAGAGCTGGGAGGGGGGAGCTGTGTGGAAAGGGGGAAGTTAATGCATCCCATTCAACTATCTTTGAAGTGGTCTGGGAATGCCCCGGCACAGCCCGGCATCCCAGGGCTTCCCTGGAGGCTGGCGTGCACTTGTGATGTGGTATGACCCTCCCTCCCTCAGCAGAGGTCCTGGAAGTGCACAGCAGAGAAGGGGGAACGACTCAGAAATCCCAGGGAACTTACGCCAATACCAAGGACTTTTGGGTCAGTGGCAGAGGACAGCCTTTAATCTACGGGAACACCTGGGAGGTTTGATTATTAAAGCTGCCCTTCCTCCCTAACTGCTCAGATACACGCTCCTCATTCAGGTCGGACAGCACCAACATCACACTCAAAGTAAGTGCACCAGTTGGACACCACAAGAATCAGATCCCCACACACCACAACGTTGAGGAGAACTGACTTGAGGGGAATAGGTGAGTCATGGATGCCATCTGCTGGTTAGTTAGAGAAAGTGTACGCCACCAAGCTGCAATTCTGACAAATTAAAGATCAAGTAAAGCAAATGCCAAGAGGCCAAAAACAACAGAAAATCTTAAAGCATATGATAAAACCAGACGATCTGGAGAACCCGAACCCAAACACCCAATCAAAAGATCAGAAGACACACAGTACTTGGCACAATTAATCAAAGAACTTCAGACAGGCAATGAGAGCATGGCACGGGATATAAAGGACATGAAGAAGAGCATGCTACAGGATCTGAAAGACATAAAGAAGACCCTAGAAGAGCATAAAGAAGATATTGCAAGAGTAAATAAAAGAAAGATCTTATGGAAATTAAAGAAACTGTAGGCCAAATTAAAAAGACTCTGGATACTCGTAATACAAGATAAGAGGAAGTTGAACAACAACTCGGCCTCCTTGAGGACCACAGAATGGAAAATGAAAGAACAAAATAAAGAATGGGGAAAAAATCAAAAAATTTGAAAAGGATCTCAGGGATATGATAGATAAAATAAAACATCCAAATTTAAGCCTCATTGGTGTCCCAGAAGGGGAAGAGAAGGGTAAAGGTCTAGAAAGAGTATTCAAAGAAATTGTTGGGGAAAACTTCCCAAACCTTCTACACAATATACATACACAAAGCATAAATGCCCAGTGAACTACAAATAGAATAAATACAAATTAACCCACTCCAAGACATATTCTGATCAGACTGTCAAATACTGAAGAGAAGGAGCAAGTTCTGAAAGCAGCAAGAGAAAAGCAATTCACCACATACAAAGGAAACAACATAAGACTAAGTAGTGACTACTCCGCAGCCACCATGGAGGCGAGAAGGTAGTGGAATGACATATTTAAAATTCTGAGGGTGAAAAATTTCCAACCAAGAATACTTTATCCAGCAAAGCTCTCTTTCAGATTTGAGGGAGAGCTTAAATTTTTCACAAATGCTGAGAGATTTTGCTAATAAAAGACCTGGCCCACTTCAGATACTAAAGGGAGCCCTACCGACAGAGAAACAAAGAAAGGAGTGAGAGAGATATAGAGAATTTTAACAGACATATATAGAATATTACATCCCAGATCACCGGGACACACATTCTTCTCTAGTGATCATGGATCTTTCTTCACCATGGACCGTATGCTGTGACATAAAAACAAGCCTCAATAAAATTTTTAAAAAAATGAATGAATTTGTTCAAAGCACATTCTCTGACCACAGTGGAATACAAATAGAAGTCAATAACCATCAGAGACTTGGAGAATTCCCAAACACCTGGAGGATATAAATAAGGGGGAGATGAAAACATTCCTGGATAATCAAAGTTGAGGGACTTCATCACCAGTAATCAGTCCTATAAGAAATGCTAAAGGGAATTGAACAGGCTGAAAGGAAGGGACACTAAACAATTGACTGAAACTACATGAGGAAATAAAGATTTCCAGTAAAGATCACATGGTATATATAAATACCAGTACTACTGTATTGTTGATTTATAACTCCACTATTTAGTTCCTACAGGATCTAAAATACATGAACTTTAATGATAAATCAGTGGTTTTGGACTCAATGTAAAATATGTAATTTTTGACAAGAACAACATAAAGGTGGAATGATGGAGTATAGGAACATAGTTTGTGTGTCATATGGAAGTTAAGTTGGTATCAAAGAAAAAAGATTGTTATAGATTTAAGATGTTAAATTTAAGCCCCATGGTAAACACAAAGAAACTATCAGAGAATATGACCATAGAGATGAAAAGTAGAGTAGGGGTTCTGAGAATGGGGGGGAGGGGCAATGGGGAGTTTGAGAGTAGGGTTTCTGCTTGGGGTGAAGGAAAACTTCTGAAAAGGGATGGTGGGAAGGAGATAGCATTGCAACATTCTAAATGTGATTAATCCCAGTAATGGAATGCTAGGGAGGGGGTGGAATGGGAAGATTTAGACTATATATATGTTTCCACAATAGACAAAAAGACAGTCTAAATGGATGACAATTAAATGCCAAGGATGATCCTGGATGGGATCTGAGGATGGAGGAGAGGAGGCTCAAAGGGATACATATGGGACACAAGAGAATGAAAAATGAAATATAAAATGTAAGCTTTATATCAGTGTTGAATTTCTTGAACTTCTTAGCTGCGCTTAATGAGATTGCATATAAGAATGTTCTTGTCCATGGGAAAGGTATATGTGAATTATATTGTTTGTTCAAAGATACGTGCAGCTTGCTCTCATATGTTCAGAGGACAGAGCAATAGATGATGGATAATAGGGAGGGAGGGAGGGAGAGAGGGAGGGAAAGAGAGAGACTGTGGTGTGACAGGATCTTAAAGGTGATGGATCGGGGTATCGGGAGGGGGCTCGGGGTATGATGGAGTTCTACGTATGGGGTTTGTCCTGTTTTTGCAACTGTTCCTGTAAGATTGAATTTATTTCAAAATAAAATTTCTTAATTAGAAAAAAAAAATGGAGGATGGCATTCTATCACCCAGTCTTTTGAAAGGTAAAATTGAGTAACTAAGAGTACCAGACAGATGAAACCTAAGTAAAGCTCTAATTTTTTTTTTTTTTTTTACCATGCTCTGGGGCTAAAATGGGCTGATATATAGTTTTTACCCTAAGATTTCCATTAATGAATTAAAGTAGTTCATTCAACAGAAATGTGTACTTTTTTTAAGGGTTTACATGTGGTTGTGATGGAAGTGCCAAGGAACTCCAAGGATTGCTGACCAGGCAGAACATACCAACCCTGAGAGGTAGCAAGACATCAAGCCTCTGAAACTGTGAGCCAATAAATTCCTATTGTTAAGCCAAAAAAAAAAAAAAAAAAAAAAGTTACATGGAGTTAGTTTGTTTCCTTCTCTGCCCTTTCCTTTAGGGCTTTATTTTGTGAGATAATTGCATGCAACTGGATAGGGGGGTGGTATCTGAATTCATTACTTGCCAGTAGGTGAGATTATAGGTGAATTTTGCCCAACAACTTTAACTATACAGCTCAGTGAGATCCCATTCTATCAGTTATCTATCGCCATGTAAGAAATTATCCTAAAATTGGAAAGCCTGAAATAATATTTATTATCTCACGCAGTTTTGAAGGTGAGGAATCTGGAGTGGCTTAGCTTGGGCAGTTCTGGCTCAGGGTCTCTTGAGACTATGGACAAGAATTTGTCTGGGTCTGTGCTCTCTGAGACTTGCCTAGTTGGATGATCTGCTTTGAGCTCACTCACTTGGCTTCTGGCCAGAGGCCTCATTTCCTTACCCTTTGAAACTCTCCCTGCAGCTGTTCCTGTCATGTTCCCCCCAAGAGAAAGTGTTCCAAGAAAGCAATCTTGCAACCAAGATGACCAAAACCAGAGAGTCTTTTCATAACCTAATTTTTGAATTGACATAACATCATTTCTGCCATATGTGATTGGTCCCACAGCCCAACCCTGGTACAGTGGGGGAGAGGACTACACACCGTATGAACACCAGGAAATGGGATTCATTGTTGGTGGGGGGCATATTGGGGACTGGCTACCACAGCCATTTATTCACCATTCTAAACTTTCTCCATAAAATCTCAGGCATTGTCCCATTGCTATGGTGAATTATTTGGTTTCCAGCTGAGGTGAAACCCTCTGCCTCCACACCAAATCCAAGTACTCTTGTTCGTTCAAGGATATCATTCTAGGAAGTCTCCTCTTTGTTCTGGATTATTAAGTGTTCTGTCTCTCTGGATCATCTCACGAGCAAACATATTGATTCTCATATCACCTCTCAATAAATGTCCCTTTTTGCATGAGACATCCCTATCCTGCTTTTTGTTTTATTTTTTCTGGTTCTTACAGAAAAATTTCTCAGTTGTCTGTGTTTGTGGTCTCCAATTCCTTTCTCATTCTCCTTGAAAATCACACTTGTCAAGGTCAACAACAAATTCCCTATTGGTTTATTCCATGGTCCATTTTTAATTTTCAGAGTATTTCATCTATTAGCAGCATTTGCCAGAGTTCAGTTCCCCCTACTTCAAGATAATTTTTCATTTGGATTCCAGGATGCCTCCTATCTCAGCAGCTCTGAGTTCCTTCTTGATCTCCTCTTCTGTTTCCTTCTCATCTCCCTGACATTTAATGGCTGGCATGTTCCGGAGCTCTTTTTTTCTCAATCTAACTCTTTCCCTAGGTGATGTCATCCAGTCTTGTGTTCTAAATAATGCTACATTTATTTAAAATAATGTATTTCAAATAATATAAATATGTATTATTTATATAAGACTCCCGAATATATGTACCTAGCCAAGACCTCTGCCTAATCTCTGGTCTCATAGATGTACTTGCTAAGCATCATCTTTTTTGTGTCATCCTCCTTTCACATCTGAAATCCAATCAATCAATAAATTTTGTGGGTTATAGCTACAAGATTTTGACTCAGAATCTTACTTCTTAGTACAACCATTTCTTTACACTGTTTCATAACTCCAATATCTATTTTTGTGTTATTCTAGTATCTTTATTACTTGTCTTCCTGCTTTCACCATTACTCTCTACATTATGTTCTTCACACAGCAGCCAGTGTAAAGCTTTTCACGTGAAAGTCAGATCATATTCATCAGAGTCATCCTCCCACTAGACTCGAGAGAAGAATTTGTTCCTTACCTCTTCAAGCCTCTGGAAATCTTCCTCTCTTTTATAAGTACATTTGCGGACCACCTGTAAAATCCAGGATAGTACCCCATCTCAAGATCCTTTACTTAATCACACTCACCAAGACCATTTTTCCAAATAGGTAAAGTTTACAGGTTTAAGGAACTTGGGGGGCCATTATTCATCCTGTTATATCCTTCTTTCCCCCAGCCCATGACAACCACTACTTCACTTTCAATCTCTGTGCTGTACATATGCCTATTCCGGACATTTCATATAAATGGAATCACATGATATGTAGTGTTTTATGACTAGCTTCTTTCACTTAGCATAACATTTTCAAGTTTCATCCATTTACTAGCACACATCTCATTCCTTACTGTGGCTGGATAATATTCCATTCTATGGATAATATTTCATTTTTTTCTCCATTCACCAATCAGTGGACATTTTGGTTGTTTCTACTTTTTGGCTATTATGAAGCATACTTCTGCAAATATTTGCAGAAAGAGTGGCTGGGGGATGACTTCTGGAGTTGTGACTTACCTAGCCAGACCACTGTTCCTTGTTGTTGTTTAATGTAGTTTTATTGAGGTATATTCACATGCCTTAGAATCACCCAAAGTTTATAATCAATTATTTACAGTATCGTCACATAGTTGTGCATTATCACAGTTTTTGAACATTTCAGAACTCCAAAAATTAAGAATAAGAATAAAAATAAAAGTAAAAAAGAATACCCAAAACATTTCATACTCGCCCCCAATTATTCATTTACTTTTTGTCCCCCTTTATTCTGCTCAGTTATGCATACACTGGATAAAGGGAGTGTGAGCCAGTTTTTCACAATCACACAGTCACTATAACTATATATACCTATATAGTTATGCGATTGTCTTCAGAAATCAAGGATATTGGAATGCAATTCAACAGTTTCAGGTATTTCCTTCTAGCTATTCTAGTAGACTAGAAACTAAAAAAGGGATATCTATATAATGTATAAGAATAACGTCCAGAATGGGGTGGGAGAAAAAAAATGGAAAAGAAAGCCCCCTTTCAGAGCCTGTCACCAGACCCCCACTTGCACTGGTTGACTGGAGTTGGTACCTGGTTGTCTGTGCCTCTTTTCTTGGGACATGTGCATTTTCCAGTATTCTGAGTTCAGCCATCTCTGAAAACCTCTGCTTTTATTTATTTTTCTGTCAGCCCCAGAAAAAGTTGCTGTGAGCAACTTCAGGGTAGTTTCCTGCTTGCTCAGTGTGTATCTGTGCTTGTGGCTTGTATTCAGTGATCCAGATTTGTTAACAAAAACCATGATTGGAGCTTGGTTGAGTTACTTTTTCTCACTCCAGGTAGCCTGCTTCTTTTTCCCACAGTGAAGTTTCCACTCAGCCTGCCATACTGGTTGGGGAGGGGTGCCAGCTCTGCAGTTTGGGGAGTTTTACTTAGAGTTCTATGCTGTGATCTCAGCCGTTCCCCCCATTCCAGGCAGGTGTATGATAGTGTCCAGTCAGGGATGTCCCCACTTGTTCCAGACTATTTACTAGTTGTTCCTGGCTATTTATTAGTGGCTCTAGAGGACTAACTAAATTCCACACCTTTCTATGCCACCACCTTGCCCTCCCTTGTGATCTGTTTCTTAGTTGGTTTTTGTATATGGTGTGAGGTTAGGGTCACCTTCATACTTTTGCATTTGGATATCTAGTTTCCCAGCACCACCTGTTGAAGACTGATCTTTGCCTGTCGAGTGGACTTGGCACCATTTTGAAAAGGGGTGCCATAGATGAGAGTGTCTGTTTCTGAAATTTCAATTTGATTCTATTGGTCTATATGTCTTTCCTTGTGCCAAGACTACACTGTTTTAACTACTGTGGTTTTGCAGTAAGTTTTAAAATCAGGAAGTTTCGGTCTTGCTACTCTTTTACTTTTTCAAGACAATTTTGGCTGTTTGGAGCCTCTTTCCCTTCCATATAAATTTGACGAGTAGCTTTTTTATTTCTTAAAAGAAAGCTGTTAGAAATTGGTATTATATTGAATCTGTAAACTCCTTTGGGTGGAATTGACATTGTAAGAATATTTAGTTTTCAAATCCTGGAATGTGGAATGTCATTCCACTTATTTAGTTCTTCTTTGATTCCTTTTAGCAATGTTTTATAGTTTTCCATGTACAAGTCCTTTACATCCTTGGCTAAATTTATTCCTAGATATTTCACTCTTTTCATTGCTATTAATGAATATCTATTTAATGCAAGAAGACCTTCTATTATAATTAGCCCAGTTTCTCAAGTTGTTAAAAAATCTTTAATACAGTGAGGAATATCATCTATTTTTTCTGGTCATTTCGATTAGTAGTTTTGTGGCTTTGCACTATTTCTTTGAAGAAAACAAATCAACATGGATCACCATGCTTTTTGCTCAGACATTTGGGGCACAGAGTGTGTTATGTATGGCCCACACATAAATCATGAAGGGGGAGCTTTGACTTTTTAATTATGCTTATTTTTTCATGATTTCTTCACATTTCTTTTTTTGGTAAAAGGGTTTTGAAAAACTGACTTTTTCCTGCTTTATTGTCCGTATTGTTTCATCTGTACAGATGAATTGTTCATATTTTAAGTCTTTTAATACTTTTTCCAGGTTGTTGATGACATTACCTACAGTGTCAAAAACCTACAATAGGTAAACTTGCGGAAAATAAAAAAGCTTTGTAGAAAAATGCCCCTCCTCACAGAGAAAAGAAATACAAGCAAAAATGTTATGATGTCCAAGGAAAATGGAATAAACTGAAGCTAGAGGTTTTCAACGATACGCATCTGCTTGAAGAAATTATCCCCAAGCTCAGAACTTTTCAGGGACATCCAGATGCCATTGGGGGTTCAAGTGTATTACTGTATAAAGTTGTAATAATGTATAAAACTCCCAGTTACAATAGTTACTTGAGTTTTTTGCATACTTTTTTAAATCATATTTTTTATTGTGGAATATAACTTATATACATAGAAGTGATAACTTTCCAAATGCAATTTATCAAGTAGTAAATTTCAAAAGAATGTTATGGGTTATAGTTCCATTGTTTTAGGTATTTCCTTATTGTGAAATATAACATATGCAAAATGTAGTAACTTTAAAAGTATGATTTAACAAGTAGATATATAGGAAATTTCAAGAAATATTTTGAGTTTCACTACCATATATATATATATATATATAGAGAGAGAGACTGGATAACATACAAATTACAATTTAACAAGTAGCTATAGAGCACATTTCAAAGAATGCTATGGGTTACATTCCTACCATTTCACTTCTTTCCTTCTAGCAATTCTAAAACCCTAGCTACTAGTAAAAAGAAAATTATATAGAGATTCAGTATTCATAATCCTTTGTTAAATTTCATCTTGTGTATTGCTACCCCTTCCTCTGGTACTTTCCTGATCTTCAGGGATGTCTAGGCAATGACCACCATAACTTTTTCATGTTGAAAAGTTGTGTTGACATTATGTGAAAAGGGGACACATGTGATTGATGTTCTTGAAGAGAGTATTGGCTCTGGGTTTTGGAACTTAGCTAGCATAGGAATTCTCTGGAGGATTTTTTTTTTGAAGAATAACCTTAGTGAGTGAATCTTTTATAGAGTCTCAGATAGGGATCCAGGTATTCTTTAGGGTTCTTGGAAATACTGTTGACATGGGCTTACCATTCTATGGCCATTTGGAATATCCAGCTGAAGCTTGCATAGGAATAACCTCCATGACAGCCTCTTGACTCTATTTGGGATCTCTTAGCCACAGAAATCTTATTGTTTTGCCTTTCTTTTACGCTTTTGGTGAAAAAGGCATTCTCAACTCCCCGATGCCAGTGTCAGGCTCATTCCTGGAATCCATCTCCCACATTGCTAGGGAGACTCATTCACCTGGAGGGTGGGGCATGTCCCACATCGAGTGGAGGGTGATGAATTTATTTTCAGAGTTGGACTTAGTGAGAGAAAGTTCACATTTGAGCAACAGAAGAGGTTCTCTGGAGGTGACACGTGGGCATAATTATAGGTGGTCTTATCCTCCCCTTAACCACCATAAGTTTCCCAAGAGCAAGCCTCATGATCAAGGGTTTGACTTATAAAGTAGGGGGTTCCTAAGTTTACATAGTATATGTATGTCTACAATAATCCATCCATAGCTCACATTATCATCTGAGTTGTACAATCCTAATCACTCTCCATTTTAAACAATTCTCATGACCCATAACACCCCGTAACTCATTTCAGCCCTTAATTTTTTGTCCCTAGTATTTGTGTGGTACTAGTAAGGTATTCCTATTAATTATAGTCCCTAGTATGTGATAGGTAGATTTTTCCCATATACCATCCTGTTTTGAACTCTCTGTACCAGTGTCATACATTAGAAATATATCATGTGAGCCTCTATCTATATTTATAGTGCTTATCTGTGGGATATATGCCTTTAAACAGCCCATTTCAATCCTATTCATTTTCAAGAAAGCTCTGATACTTGTAATCCCATTAGCAAACAGTCATCACCCCTCTCCATTCCCATACCTTTGAATTCACCCTGATTAACATATCTGAACATGTTAGATTATCATTCCCCCTCCATAAGCTTCTATTTCTAGGTCCCCGATATTCTACATTGTAAGACATTGATTTTACATTGTTCAGGGAGTTCATAGTAGTGGTAACATATAATATATCTCCCTTGATGTCTGATTTATTTCTCTCAGCATGATATCTTCAAGGTTCATCCATTTTTCCATAAGTTTCAGGACTTTGTTCATTCTTATTACTGTATAGTGTTCCATCTGTGTGTGTGTGTGTGTGTGTGTGTGTATGTGTACACAAACACTGCATTTTGTTTACTCATTTGTTGAAGGATATTTAGATTGTTTCCATCTCCTGGCATTTGTGAACAGTGCCACTGTTAATGTTGGTGTACAAATTTCTGTTTGTGTCACAGCTTTTATAAACTCTGGGCATATACCAAGAATTGGAATTGCCAGATTGTAGGGTAATTCGATATCCAGGTTTCTGAGAAGCTGCCAAAATGTCTTCCACAGAGGCTGTCCCATTATACATTCCCATCACCAATGTATAAGCATTCCAATTTCTCCACATCCCCTCCAGCATTTATTGTTTCCTGTTTGTTTAATGGCAGCCATCCTTACTGGTGTGAGATGGGACCTCTTTGTGGTTTTGGTTTACATTTCCTAATAGCTAGAGAAGATGAACATTTTTCATGTAATTTTTAGCAATTTGTATTTCTTCTTTGGGAAAATGCCTTTTCCTACCTTGTACCCATTTTATAATGGTGCTATTTGTACTATTGTTGTTGAGTTGTAGGATTTCTTTATGTATGCAGGATATCAGTGTCTTATCAGTTACATGGTTTCCAAATATTTTCTTTGATTGAATTGGCTGCTCTTTCACTTTTTTGAGGCTCAGATGCTTTTGATTTTGAAGAGTTCCCATTTGTTTTTTTCTTTTCTGGCTTGTGCTTTGGGTGTAAAGTCAAAGAAGCTACCTCCTATTACTAGGTCTTTAGGATGTTTCTGTATATTCTAAGAGTTCTATTGTGCCATTTCTTTTTTTTTTTTTAATTAAATTCAGTTTTATTGAAATACATTCACACACCATACAATCATCCATGATATACAATCCACTGTCCACAGTATGATAACATAGTTATGCATTCATCACCACAATCTATCTCTGAACATTTTCCTTACATCAGAAAGAACCAGAACAAGAATAAGAAATAAAAGTGAAAAAAGAACACCCAAATCATCCCCCCATCCCACCCCATTTGTCCTTTAGTTTTTATCCCCATTCCTCCACTCATCCATACACTAGATAAAGGGGGTGTGATCCACAAGGTCTTCACAATCACACTGTCACCCCTTGTAATCTACATTCTTATATAATTGTCTTCAGGAGTCCAGACTGCTGGGTTGGAGTTTGGTAGTTTCAGATATTTACTTCTAGCTATTCCAATACATTAAAGCCTAAGAGGTGTTATCTATATAGTGCATAAGAATGTCCACCAGAGTGACCTCTCGACTCCATTTGGAATCTCTCAGCCACTGAAACTATTTCGTCTCATTTTGCATCCCCCTTTTTGTCAAGAAGATACTATCAGTCCCACGATGCTGGGTCCACATTCATCCCCGGGAGTCATACTCTGCGTTGCCAGGGAGATTTACACCCCTGGGAGTCGGGTCCCACATAGGGGGGAGGGCAGCGAGTTCACCTGTCGAGATGGCTCAGTTAGAGAGAGAGAGGGCAACATCTGAGCAACAAGGAGGTACTCAGGGGGAGACTCTTAGGCACCATTACATACAAGTTTAGGCTCTCCTTTGTGGTAATGAGCTTCATAAGGGCAAGTCCCATGCTTGAGGGCTCAGCACATCAAACCACCAGTCCCAATGTTTGTGACAACATCAACACCAGTCCAGGTGAGGATGTCCAACACATCCGCACCTTCCCCCATATCCTCGGGGCTGGGGAGGGGGAGGCTGTAAATATATTTTTTATTATCTGCCCAAATTAGTCTAGGATATGTCACTATTTCACTCCAGCCTATACTAACCTGCCATATCTCACTTCCTATTCAAAGTTTCATGCAGTTGTGGTGTCTACAGTCTACAGTCGACTGTAGAGTTGTACCATTTAGAAAATTTAGATCCTGTACCAAATAGATATCTATTCCCTTGGTCTCATATGAAAGTTGAAGTTTTAAAACACAATCAGTTTCAACCTTTACCCTTTGGCCTGGCTTGCCCTGGTCTTAACCAGACCTGCTTCATTCATATCACTAATTGAAGTCTGGGCTCTTTTTCAGCTTTTTTTTTTTTTTTTTTGACAGTGGCTGTATGCACTAATACTGACATTCATATCTGCCGAGCTTGTTCCAGAGACCAATCAGGTTATACACTAGGGGATCAACATCTCAAAGTTTAGAGATAGGCCTTACAATTCAGGGATAGAGTTAACTGCTGTAAGAGCTTACAATCTAGGGACTATTACAATTATTGTGTCCACGTTAGGCTATGTTCTAAGATTCAATTCTGAGTTTACACATTGTAGTTAGTACATACTGGTGAGGCATCATCCCTCTCACAATGTTTTCTCCAACACTTTTACTCCTATATATATATTTTCCTACAATTTTATAGAGTTATGTTCACATACCATACATTTATCCACAGTGTACAATCAGTTGTTCATGGTATCATCATAAAGTTGTACATTTATCACCGCAATCAGCACTTGAACATACTGATTACTACAAGAAAAATTGTTTGTTTGTTTTTTAGCAATAAGAAAAAATGATAAAAAGAAAAATAACATGTCATACAATACAATATACTACTATTGTGCTGTTTCTTATATTGAGGTCTTTGATCCACTTTGAGTTGATTTTTGTATAGCGTGTGAGCTAGGGGTCCTTTTATTCATTTTGAAATGGGCGTCCAGTTCTCCCAGGCCCATTTGTGGAAAATAACTGTTCTTTCCAAGTTCCGTGAATTTGGGGACCTTATCAAAAATCAGCCAACCAAACATTCGATTCCATTGGTCAATATCTCTTTGTGCCAATACCATGCTGTTTTGACCACTGTGCCTTTGCAGTAGTCTTGATAGTCTGGAAGTGTAAGTTCTCCCAATTTGTTCTTCTATTTTTAGGAATTTTTGGCAATTCAAGCCCCTTTCCCTTGCAAATAAGTTTGAGGACTAGCTTTTCCATGTCTGCAAAGTAGGTTGTTAGAATTTTGATTGGAATTGCATTGAATTTGTAGATTAATTTGGGTAGAATTGATGACTTAATTGACATTTAGCCTTCCTACCTATGATCATGGAATGTCTTTCTACTTATTTAGGTCCTGTTTTTTTCTTTTACTGAAGTTTTCTAATTTTCTGTGTAGACGTCTTTTACATCCTTGGATAAGTTTATTCCTAGGTACTTGATGTTTTTTAGTTGCTATTGTGAACAGAATTTTTTTTATTTTACCTCTTCAGTTAGGTTATTACTAATGTATAGGAACATAACTGATTTATGTGCATTAATCTTATATCCCACCACTCTGCTGTGTTTGTTTATTAGCTCAGATAGCTTTGTCATCAGTTTCTCAGGATTTTCCTAATATAAGATCCTATTATCTGCAAATAATGACAGTTTTATTTCTTAGTTTCCAATTTGGATACATTTTATTTCTTTGTCTTGGTGAATTGTTCTGAATGGAACTTCTAGCACAATGTTGAGTAATAGCAGTGAGACTCAACATGATTAGTTATTCTCACAATGTGCTACCATCATATCTGTCCATTTCCAAATGTTTAAGTTCACCCTAGTTGAACATTCTGCTCATAATAAGCAACCACTCCTCATTCTTTGGTTTCATTCTATATCCTGTATCTCAGTTGAAGTGTAAGTTTGTTCCTTTCACTGGGTCATAAGATCATTTTTCTTAGTGTAGGTTGTAGTTTTCTGTTGTCTAGGAATCTGGTTTCCTTGGTTACCCCACGCAGGTTTTCCCAGACCAGAATAGACTCAGGTCTAGTAGGAGGCAATAATATTACATCTCCCTGAGTGTGTCTTAGATTGATACAACCTGCGAGGCCTCAAATCACTGTGCTTTTCTTCCCAGCATGTGGTGCCTGTCAGCCTGTCACTCCTGACTGGTTTAAGGAGGTATGGTGGGTGGCTGTTTTCCCCCAGGCTCTGGGGTCTTGTTCTGAATGGAAGGTGGGTAGTAGAGCTTGGCACCACCTCTTTTCTCTTAGAGAAGATACACCCCCTAGGGAGAGGTCATTAGTATTTGAATGATGTCTGACTCTGCTGTCTCATCCCTTACCTGGGTCTGAGCCCTGGGAATTGAAAAATGGCTGAGACTTTCTCCACTGGGCTGAAAAAGGGACAGAAGGCCCCCTTCAGGGTTAGTCTGTGGGCCCCACCACTTTCAACCATTGACCAGAAACAGCACCCAGTCCTCTGGGCTTCCCCTCCCTCTCAGAGAGGTCCTCCAGCTCTCCAAGGTCAGTCATCACCAAAAGCCTCTGTCTCCTTGTTAATTAAAACCCCAGTTGGAGCTCAGCTGAACTATATTCATTTGCCCAGCGAGTGCTGCTCTCTAGCATAGCAAGGCTTTGCAGTTTGCTGTCTGGGAGGGGTCTTGCAGGCTTTGCAGTCAGCAGTGGAGGGAGGGGGCTCCCAGCTTGGATCCACAGTTTTTACTTGCAGATATTGTGCTGTGATTTGGGGCATTCCTCCCAATTCCTGTTGGTGTATGGTGAGTACATGGTCACATTTGTCCCCCTATAGTTATTCTAGATTATTTAGTAGTTGTTCCTGATTGTTTATTAGTTATTCCAGGGAGACTGAATTGCTTCTATGCTGCCATCTACTTCTCTAGTATATTTTTAATTTGATGCACATTATCTTTTAATTCCATAAGATGTGCTAATTTTATTTACTCTTTCAGGTTTTTTTCATGCTCTTCTAGATTGTTTTTGGTGTCCTTTATGTCTTTAGCCATCTCATTGAAGTTGTTTGGAGATTTGTATGTATTTCTTTGATTAGTTGCTCCAAATTTTGTGTCTCTTTCGGCTTTTTAATTTGTTTACTTCACTTGTCCATATGTTCTAGATTCTTCAAGTGCTTTATGATTTTCTGTTGGCTTTGGGCCATTTGCTCATCTTGATAAGGTTATTTTGGGAAATGCAGGATTATTTGACCACTTACATATGATTTGGCATGGCTACAGCTTGCTGCACTACAGTTTCCCTAGCCTACCAGAACTTTGCACTCTTGAGCTGCCTTTTATTTTCAAGGCAGCTATCCCAGAACTTCTTCTTTGCACAGGGCTGGGTGGGCATCCAATCAGTGCCCCAGTTCTCTGGGTGCACTGGGAACTGCCTACCCTTGTGCCGTGATGTGTCCCCTGTGCAGTTTGACAGGGAGTCCACTCATGGGCACCCTCCAGCTCAAACATGTCCTGCTCCTTTCCTGCCATGTGCCTGTGAGCCTGTGGTATGTGTTAGGGGTTTCTGATGCTTCCATATGGTGCCCTTACTTATCCCTGCTTCTTGGCTGTGCACACCCTGGAATTCTGTGGGGGGAGAGTAAATGCTGCCTCTCAGGATGCCTCATGGAAGCTCCAAGCCATATGGCTATGGAGGAACCCCTCCCCAGCTAACTACCAAGGTGGGTGCAGGGAGTGGAGAGCCACTGCTCACTCCCTTGCCCAGTGGCTGTTTTGATACTGCCAGCTCCAGAAGGTGGTCCTAGGCAAACAAATGCACCCTGTCCCTCAAGGTGCTGTGTCTCCATGTTTTTGTTCATGTCCCCATCACGTACTGTAGGGGTCCCTTTGTAGTCAGTCACACCCTGAAACTGCAGTCCCTAGCATCCTCCGGACCCTCTATAATTTCTTTCATGGAGGAGAAACCTACACCACCTTACCCACTCCACCATCTTCCCAGAAGTCTTTTGACATTCTTTTTAGACTCATATTTATTTTGTGCTTAAGGAGGGATTTATAATTTGCCTACCAAAGATACACTTTTAATGTGCTGGGGAGCACATTTATTTCATTATGTCTTTCAGAAAAGTCTTCTTTTTAGAGGTAAACTGACTTTGAGAATACAAGAAAATTGCTTAAAGATGGTCAGAATAGTGTTTCTGGGATGGGAATCCTGTCATAACCTTGTGGCAGGAACTTCATCCACATTGTCAAAGTAGCCAAGGCAGGAGCATGGAGCCAAGTGTTTGAACTTGTTTCTGTTAAGGTTGTAGACATTTAGGGTTGAAAATGTGAATGAGGCCAGGGACAAATAGGGCCAGATTGGGAAAGCAAGTAGTTCAAGGGACATGGAAATTCAGAAGCAGGATGCTTTGCTGTATCTGAAAATGTCAACAAGTGAAGAATGATAAAGTCCAACAGGAAAGGATAACTGGAGGGCTGATAAGGAGAACGTGGCAAAAGTGGATGTCAGGTCACAGGATTGTAACCATTTTCTGGGAGGAAGATGAGGAGCAGAGGTTCCCAGTCAGCCTCTGAAAGGAGAGGTCTGGATGAAGAAGCAAGCACTGCTCTCCCCACTCCTCCTGACCTGGGTCTGTCTTCTTTAGTCCATCAGTCAGGGATCCTGGACTTTTTTTCTCTTTTCACTGATGTATCCCAGGATACATGTCTAGAAGAGTGCCTGGGACTGAAAAGGCATTCAATCCATATTTTTCAGTATGTGAAGTGAGATTGGTAATTGAGGTTTAGATTTTGAAACCAGTCCTAGGAAAGAAAATATTTTAAAAGCAACTCTTTTTACCAGCTATTTTCCTGTGGATCCCAGCACGTCACCTGGGTGACCCTACATAGGTGCTGTGCCTTTGTGGGGCCTTAAGCCACTTTTCAGCTTAGTGTATTCAGCTGTAAAGAATGTGCATATTTCACAACATTTTAAAGTGTTAGCACCTAAAAGTTATATAAAATTATTTTCAATGCAAAACTTAAATAGCATTTTTATTCCTCAACTTAAATAACACTTTTGTTCTAAATATTAAATATGATTATTTTCAAAACAGTCATTTTCTTTACAATAAAATGTATTAGCATACATAGTGTCTGTAGTGTTTAATTACTTGTAGTTAAAAATTTCTTACTGTAGTTTAGGACTATACTTGTCAATCAATAAATAGCCACTGAGGGAAGGCAGGAAGTTCAATTGCCAAGACCTTGGTTATGGGTATTCTCTGTATTTATGTTACACTCCTCTACAGAGTAACACATGGAAGATATACCTGGGCCCCTTTCCTTTTTATAGCTGCACCACTAATAATATGGCAAGTGAGTGTGTAAATCTTGACTTACTTGTGGATTTGCCATTTTTATGCCATCCAATATGTGAGTTAATGTTGTGAGATTTAAATGTACACTTGAGATCTTTGGAGTTATTGGTGTATATGTTGTTTAATAGGTTCAGCAGTAGGGTGGGTGTGCACCTGTTACTTTGGGATTGAAAGTCCTCAGTCACTTTAGCTGTGGAGCCCACTATCCCCTCTCTGACCCTGGGACCCTCCTCTCTGCCTGGTCAGACTTGGGAAGGTCTCAGCTGAGTGGTCCCCACACCATACAGCCTTGTCTCTTTGCATATGATGGTGATTTTAAGACCAAAGCTTAGACTTGCTAGTTCTCCTCTGATTTACATAAGATGAAATATTTCATGAGTTTATATAACAGATTAAAAGTGAAGTCTCCTCACAGGATGTAATCCTTGTAAATAAACACTGTGCACACCAATAGTTTCCTCTTGTCGTCCAAGAGAGCAATTCATTTTGAGTTTTTTAGAATCATGAGTTTCTTGATATTCTGTTTGGCCAACACATATTTACTAGAAATGAAATTGATTTTTTGTGTCCAGAGCACTGATGAAGAAAATAGGTGGGTGTGTAATAAGTGGAATTTATACTTAAAATAAATGAAAAAATTACATTTTCCACATTTGAATGTTACCCTCATTAGCATTTTCACTGAAATTTTAATGTTCTTTTGGAGCTAAGAACTCTCACCATGTTAGTAAGTTGTGGAAAACTCTCTGGGGAGTCGTGTGTGTCACAGAATGCATCAAGTCAAAGAATGCATCTAAGTAGGGCATCACACCTGCTGAGGGAGAGTTTACAAAGTTTAGGTTGCATAAACTTTCACAATTCTCCAAAAGATTGACTGGGCCACTGTGTGTTTATTTTCTAGAATTCCCTGAAGGACCTGGAGAAGAGGAGGGCAGATTTGCAGGCCATGGCGGAGAGCAGTGCTGCACCACAGGTCCTGGTGGAGGGCAGTGCTGTGGCCCTGCGGGTGAGGCTGGGCATGCTGGGTGCCGGCTGTGGCCACGTGTGCACCTGGAACAAGGAGTGGTGTGATGCCCTTATGGTACATGTTTGGTGCTGCCAAGGCCAGTCACTCCTCTCCTTTCCCCTGTTTAAGGTAACATAGCTTTGGTCAGAATTCCAAATCCTGTTCTCTGCCTGTTGGGAGGACTTGGACTTCTTGTTCATGAATAACATCATTAGATGATATTTTATTCTTCTTTTAAAAAGATATTATAAAGACTGTTTTCTCTAGTTTAGCATATTTATGTCCTTTCATGATAGTTTTTAAAATCAGTCTTATAGAACTCAAATTTGCATACAATAAAACGTACCTATATTATTGTACAGTTTTGCTAAATATATACATCTGTATAACCATCTCCACAGTCAACAAATAGAACCTTTCTATCACCTCAAAAAGTTCTTTTCAACCTTTTGTAATACCATCCTCCCCACATCTGGCCGCAGGCAATCATTGGTCTGCTTTCTGTTATTACAGATTAGTCTTTTTAGGAACATAAAGTGTGTATTCTTTTGTGTCCTTTTTTTCCTCAGGATAATGTTTTTGAGATTTATCCATGATGCTGAGCATATTGTTGTTCACTCTTTTTAAATGCCAATTTTAATTCCTTTGTATGGCTATATCACTGTTTATTCATTCACCTTTTGAAGGACACTTTCGGTTGTTTCTGAGTTTGGAGTATTAAGAATAAAGCTGCTGAAATGAAACAAAATAAAGTTTCAGTGGCTGAGAGATCTCAAGTGGAGTCGAGAGGTCACTCTGGTGGACATTCTTATGCACTATCTAGATAACACTTTTTAGGTTTTAATGTATTGGAATAGCTAGAAGTAAATACCTGAAACTATCAAACTCCAACCCAGTAGCCTTGACTCCTGAAGATGATTATATAACAATGTAGCTTACAAGGGATGACAGTGTGATTGTGAAAGCCTTATATCCAGTGGACGAATGGAGGTGCAGAAAAATGGGGACAAAAGCTAAATGAAAAAAGGGTGGGGAGGGATGATTTGGGTGTTCTTCTTTACTTGTATTTTTTATTCTTGTTTTTATTCTTTCTGGTGTAATGAAAATGCTCAAAAATAGATTGGGGTGATAAATGCACAACTATATGATGGTACTGTGAACAGTTGATTGTACACCATGGATGATTGTATGGTATGTGAATATATCTCAATAAAACTGAATTTAAAAAAGAGAGGAAAAAAAAAGATATTCACAGTGTCTCCACTAAGGTATGAAATATTTCCAGTGTATGTAGAAATGTGTGTTTCAGTGTTAGTAGGTACACCTTATTGTTTCATTTTCAGGATGGAACAGCACGTCTAGTGTTCTACTCCCACAAGCTGTCTGAACCTGCCATGTTTCCATTGTCTCAGTAGCAGCAGACTGGCTGAGAGTGCCAGCAGCTGATGGCCCAAATGAAACTTTGACTCCTACTTTTTCTACCTGGATGACATCAGTCTGGTTGCTTAAACTCTCTCCAAGCCTCCTTTTTTCTCATCTGTAAAAAGGACATTGTTAGAATTTCTACCACATAGGTTTTTTGATAATTACATGACGTAAAACATGGAGTGCTCTTCCATATACATTCTTGAAACCTCCAGTTTTAGAAATCACCGGTATGATTTTGATAACAGTTCCTTGTAATATGTTTGTTAGACTTTTGTTTTACCACTACACTGTTAATTATTTCTTGGAAAGGGTGGCCAGTTAATTTTTTTTTATTTTATATTAATGTCATTTTTTCTTAAACTATTGTAACTTCAAGGTGTAAAAAATAAAATTACATTTCACATAATGTAGTAAGCATAAAAATAAGGTTTTAAGGAAAACTGGATTCAGTGGTGAAATGTCATTGACAAGACTGTTTTGTTTTAACAAGGAAAACACCAAACCAACAGCAGGAAAGTGATAGGACTTACCTGTCATCAAAAAGTTTGCACGCAACATTTATATTCACACAGTGACCACATTCTCTGGGATCCCTGCCTTTTTTTTTTTTATTGAGATTGTTCACATACCATACAGTTATCCAGAGATCCAAAGTGTGCAATCAGTTGCCCCCAGTACCATCATACACTGTGCATCCATCACCATAATTAATTTTTTTTCAATTTTTAGAACATTTTCATTATTGCAGAAAAGAAATGAAGACAACAGAAGGAAACTCAAATCCTCCCATACCCCTAACCACCCCCCCATTATTGACTCCTAGTAATGGTATAGTACATTTGTTACTGTTGATGAAAGAACATTAAAATACTACTAACTGTAGTATATAGTTTGCAATAGGTGTATTTTTCCCTATATGCCCCTCTATTATTAACTTCTAGTTATAGTGGCATACATTTGTTCTAATTCGTGAAAGAGATTTCTAATATTTGTACAGTTAATCATGGACATTGCCCACCACAAGATTCACTGTTTTGTGAATTCCCATCATTTGACCTCCAGCTTTCCTTCTGGTGACATACGTGACTCTGAGCTTCCCCTTTCCATCACATTCACGCACCATTCAGCACTATTAGTTATTATCACAATCTGCTACCATCACCTCTGTCCATTTCCAAATATTTAAGTTCAACAGAATTGAGCATTCTGTTCATAATAAGCAACCACTCCACATTCTTTAGCCTCGTTCTATATCCTGGTAACTTATACTTCATGTCTTTGAGTTTACATATTGTAATTAGTTCATATCAGTGAGACCCTGCAATATTGGTCTTTATGTGTCTGACTTATTTCATTCAATATAGTGCCCCAAAGGTTTCTTCATCCCATATTTAAAGACAGTTTTATTCACACACCATACTTTCCGTCCTAAGTCAACAAGCAGTGGTTCCATTTATAGTCATGTATTTAGTATTAATCATCATCACCACTAACTATGTAAAGATATCTCCATTTCCTCCCCATTTCATTTTTTTTTTTTGGAATTTTTTTTTACCAAATTCATAGAATTACCAGGTGATGGTTAATGACAGGGAAAGATGAGTTCTTGTTTGTTTGAGCATTTATTCCAAACAGTCAGGATGTGTAGGGCAGTGAGGATCCTGGACTTCAGTTTTGCTAGATTCACCACCAAACTCTGTGACTTACTATCAGCATAACCTGGGGAAATTACTGAATTCCCATTATACAAAAATAGGAATAAAAGTACATATCTAACAGGATTGCTAAACATTGAATATAAATATGTATGTGAGATTCTTGGCTCATAGAACATGTTCCCTAGTATTTTATATAATCATTTTTTGTTATTTGTAACTTAATTCCACATTCTATATTATAGATTTGCAATTATTTTCCCTTGTCTAACACTTTATCTTGTTTTTTTTTTCTAGTTTTCTTAGTCTATAAATAGAATTCCTAAAAGTTGTTAATTTCTTCATCCCTCTCCCTTCTTTTTTGTGTCAACTTCCTACTTCTTGCCTTAGTGCCAACAACTTTGCTCAGTTTTTAACCTGCTTAACTGCTTGCTTCTGTTTTCAGAGCAGTTCACATTTTATCCCTGCTTGAAGAAATATTGCTGAGTCTTTGCTGAATGCATGGCTAAGCCCTGCCAGTGCTGAGGTGGGAAGACAAAGGCCCTGCCCCCCATGCAGGTATAGGCTATGAAGCTGGCAGAGTTGCAATCCATATTTAGTCACTATTTCATATTGTGTTTGAATCTGTTATGTACCCCATAAAAAGCCTTGTTATTTAATGCAGTCTTGTGGGGGCAGACCTATTGTGGGTAGGATCTTTTGATTAGGTTGTTTCCATGGCGATGTGACCTATTCAGCTGTGGGTGATAACCTTTTGATTAGATTATTCCCATGGAAGTGGAATCCTGCCTATTCAAGGTGGGTCTTGGTTAGTTTACTGGAGTCCTTAAAAGAGCTCAGGGGCCAACACAGACACAGACACTTGGAGATGCGGAGAGAAAGACATTTGGAAATGCTAAGCTAAAAGTTGAAGCCCAGAGTTTGTCCCAGAGAAGCTAAGAGAGGGCATTTAGATAAAAATGCCTTGGAAATTGCTTAGAGAGAAGTTCCTTGGGAGAACAAGCAAGGATGCACAGGATCTGAGATAGAGGAGCTAAGAGAGACTGAGGCCCAGAGACATTTTGGCGAAAGCAGTTTTAAAACCAGAACCCAGGAGTAAAAGATCAGCAGATGGCAGCTCTCAGAAGTGTTGCAGATGCCATCAGCCTTTCTTCAATGAAGGTATCCCCATGTTGATGCCTTAGTTTGGACAATTTTTTGGCCTTATACCTGTTAATTCGTAACTTGTAAATCCCCTTTATAAAAGCCAATCCATTTCTGGTATTTTGTATAACAGCAGCTTTAGCAAACCAGAATACTTCCTTAAATGGGATTTTTAAAATATGATCAAAGTGTGGTGTGGGGGGCCAAAATGAAATCATTTCAAATACAAAACTGAGCAATAAGGGAGACAAATTTTTATTTTATTATTCTTACGAGTTTTATTGTATCATGCTGTAAATAGAATAAATTTGAAAAGTGTGTAACCCCAGCTGTGCATTTTTAAGAATGTGCTTCATCCACAGGGGTAGAGTTTTGCAAAGAAACCCTTCTTTAAATTCAGCATCCAGTGCTGCTATTTCTGGGCATTTTGACTCACTCGAATTATTGTCTTAAATATTTTATAGGATTGAGTCAGCATTTTATCAATTCCTTTGTAAAACCTCCAGAATCAGGTGGGACCGTTTGATGGAAACATGGCTCCCATAAGCATCTGACGTCACCAAGTGGAAGATGTGTTGGACAAGATTGAAAAACCAGCGAGTTAATGTGAAGGGCTCACACAGGTAGCCAGCAGGGTGGATGGTGGTGCCTCTGGGAGTGGGTGCTGGCAGGGGTATCCCACTTGTGGATGTGTCCTTGCCACAAAGCAGACACTTGGCCTTTCTGTAGGTGGGAAGGACAGAGGTGATGATGAGTCTCATACTTGGGTTGAAGGTGCTATAACCAGACATTTATTTAAACTGCCTTTAATTCTGAGTGGGTGTCAGTCCAAGTTGGGCTTTGATTTTTCCCCAGATGATGGCTTTGTGTTTTCTTACATCTAGCAGTTACTGTTGGAGCTGGATGATGCTGGCCTCCAGGTGGAGAAGGTCCACGGCCAAGCCCTCATTTTGATGAACAGCAGAGTGGTCTCCAGCAGGGAATTAGTCAAACCCAAGCTAGCTGAACCTAACAGAAATTTTGAGACGGTGTCTCAGCATATCAGAATTGCCAATGTAAGTCATCTTTACATGTACAATTCTTTCCCTGTGTATGTGTATCTAAACGATATATGATGATAGACCATGTGCATCAAATTTTTAAAAATTAAAATGATACTCATGTTTTTCTTGAATGGTGTACCTGTCCTCATTTATTTGCAATTGTGCAGATAATGGAGAGAAAAGGTATCAGTATTGAAGAAAATAACCCACATGAGAAACGGTTTCAAAGGCTCAATTGAATGTTAAAATTGATTATGAAATAATGAGAATAATTCCCAAGGTAGGGTTGATTTCTTTTTGCCTTTCCAATAGGAGATTATAGTGTTTTAGCTTTCATTTTTAAATAGCTTCATTGAGATGTATTCCTATACCAGATAATCATCTGAAGTGTACAGTGATTCACAGTATGATACTGTGTTGATATGAACAGTTGTGAAGTCATCACCACAATCAATTTTTGAACATTTTAATTACTTCCAAAAATGTAAGAATAAAAATAAATTTAAAAACAACACCCAAAACATCTCATACACCTTATCGTCCCCATTGTTGATGTATTTTGTCTTTGTTTTCTTACTCATCTTTTAATACACTGGATGAGGGGATTGTAAATCACAAGGTTTTTTTTCAATTAAAAAAGTCACACCATAAGTGCTACATAGTTTTACAATCTTCTTAAAGATCAAAGATACTGGATTACATACAGTTGAACAGTTTCAGGTATTTCCTACTACCTGTCCCAATATACTAAAAACTACAAAGGGATATCTATATAATGCATAAGAGTAACCTCCAGAATGACCACTCAACTCTATTGTAAATCTCTCAGCCACTGAAACTCTATTTGTCTCATTTCTTTTCTCTCTTTTGGTCCAAGAATCCTTTTTTAATCCCACGATGCCAGGACTTCTCTGAGGAGTCATGTCCCACATTTCCAGGGATGCTTACACCCCTGGGAGTCATATCCCAGATAGTCGGGAGGGTAGCGAGTTTACCCTCAGAGTTGGCTTACAAAGAAGGGCAATACCAGAGCAGCAAAAAGAGGTTTTCTTTTGACTTTTATGACTCTTAGCATAATTACATACAGGTTTAGCTTCTCCTTTGCAGGAATACATTTCACAAGGGCAAGCCCCAAGTTTGAGGGTTTGGCCTATTATGTTGGTAGTCCCCAGTGCTTGCGATAATAACAGGAATTCCCCAGGTGGGGATGTTTAATATTGCCACATATTCCCCCAATCACTCAAGAGGGCTTTACAAATACTTTTTTATTCTCTGCCTAAATTGCTCTGGAATGTCTCAGGGCATCACACTAACCTGTACAAACTAACAAGATCTCACACCACATTCAAGTTTCCATGTAATCATAGTGTTCAAATAAACTGACCACACAAGTTATATTTGATAGTGTGCTACAGAAAATATAAATTTTGGACCAAATAAACATCTCTCCTTTTGGTCTCATACAGAAGTTGAAGTTTTAAAACACTGCCAGTATCATCATTTATACTTCATTCATATCTCTGATTGAAGTCTGATCTCTTTTTCAGCTTTTCTAACAGTTGCTGTATGCAGTAATACTCCATAGCTGCAGAACTCTAGTTCTGAATCTCGAGTGTCACACAGATACCCAAGTTCCAGGGAACCACCAAGTTATTTAGAAGCAACCCATCATTTTAGAATGTAGAAATAACTAAAAAGTCAGGAATAAATATGTCTGCTGTAAGAGGTTACAATCTAGGAACCTTTACAATTAGACTTCCCCTGATAACCTGTAATTTCAAATTCAATTCTCAGAGGTTGCACATTATATTTAGTCCATATTAGTGAGGCATTATAATATTAGCCTTTTTGTTTCTGGCTTCTTTTGCTCAACATACTGTCCTCAAGTTTCACTCATCTAGTTGCATGCCTCACAACTTTCTAACCTATTGCAGCTGCTTTGTATTCCATTGTATGCATACACAACATTTCACCCTTCTGTTCATCTGTCAGTGGACCTTTAGGCCACCAAAATCCATTTGCAGATCATGAATAGTGCTGCCATAAATACCAGTATGCTTGTGTTCATTCATGTCCCTGTTTTCAATTCTTCCCAGTATATACCTAAAATCAGAGTTACAGGATCATATGGCAACACTTACTTGGCCTTCTATGGACTCACCACACTGCCCTCCAGATGGGCTGTGATATTGTAGTTCCCTACCAACAGCGAATAGGTACATCCCTCACTCCACATATTGTCCAGCATTTGTATGTTTCTGTTTATTTTTAAACAGTGTTATTCATATACCATACAATCCATCCTGAGTGAACAGTCAGTGATTCCTGGTATAATCATATATTTATGCATTCATCACCACAATGTATATAAGGACTTTTCCATTTCTTTTGCAAAGAAAGAGGAAGGAAAAAGGGAAGAATAAAAAATAAACTATAGAATAAAATGAAAAGGAAAAACAACATGAAGAATCCCATACATCTGCCTTATATCCCCCTCTTATTGACAGCTTTTGTATAATGTCTTTGTTACATTTCATGGAAGCATATTGCTATGTTACTGTTAACTATATACACCACTGCATTGATTGTATTTTCCATTTATCTTCCCATTTTTAACACCTTGCAATCTTGGCAATCTTTTTTTCTCCTTCGTGTAAAAACATTCTTATATTTGTACATTTGATCACCATTATGATCCACTGTAGTTTTTGTGAAGTTATACAGTCCCAATCCTTACCTTCTATCTTTCCTTCTGGTGTCGTACATGCCACTAGCTGCCTTCTAACCCTACTCACACTAAGCTTTGTTTAGGGAACTTACAACATTGTGCTACTCTCTTAACATTTTATCTTTTGGATATTATATGTCCTATCTTACTTATTTTTCCTTTTTTCTGTCTTTTTGCACTTACTAATAGCCTTCATTTCTACACTCTTCTCCAAACCTCTCTCTCTTATCTTTTCCTAGCTACCTGTAGTGCTCCCTTTAGTATTTCTTGTAGAGCAGGTCTCTTGTTCACAAACTCTCTCAGTGTCTGTCTGTCTAAAAGTATTTTAAACTCTCCCTCATTTTTGAAGAACAGTTTTGCTTGATATAGAATTCTTGCTTTTCAGTTTTTCTCCATCAGTATCTTAAATATATCATACCACTGACTTCTAACCTCCATGGTTTCTGCTGAGAAATCTGGATATAGACTTACTGAGCTTTCATTGAATGTGATGGATCACTTCCCTTGCTGCTTTCAGAAGTCTCTCTTTGACTTTGACATTTGACAATCTGATTAGCAAGTGTCTTCGAGTAGGTATGTTTGCATCTATTCTGTTTTGGGTATGCTGTGCTTCTTGAATCTGTCATGTTATGTCTTTCCTAAGAGTTTGGAAGTTTTCATTGATTAATTCCTTTATTATCCTTTTTGCCCCTCTTTTCGTCTCCTTCTGGGACACCAATAACCCATTCATGGACTTCATGTTGTCATTCAATTCCCTGAGACCCTGCTCATGTTTTTCCACTAATTGTCCTGTTGGCTCTTTTGTGTGTAGGATTTCGGATGTTCTGTCCCATAGTTCACTAATCCTTCTGCCCCTTCAGAGCTGCTGTTGCAAATCTCCATTGTGTTTCTCATCTCTTCTATTGTGCCTTTCATTCCTGTGATTTTTTCCAATTGTTTTTATAATTTTTTTAATTGCTTCCTCACATTCTCCCAATGTCTTCTATATATCCTTCATCCCTTTTGCCATGTCTTCCCTCAATTCATTGATTTGATTTTGAATTGATATAACATGTTTGTTTGAACATCTTTAGTTTTTTAAACTCCGTTAATCTCCTTCATAGTGTAAGTTTGTTCCTTTGACTGGGTCATGTCTTTGTTTATCCTAATGTGACTCATAATTTTTTGTTGGTGTCTAGGCATCAGGTTTCCTCCATTCATTTATTCTACAGGTCGTGTTCACTCTTTTCCCTAGGGTTTTCTAGTTGGTTGGCTTTGCTCTCTATCTGGTTTTTGGCATTCAGTTAAACTTTTTCTAGACCTCTAGCTAGCTTCTGTTTAACTGATGACAATTTTTCAGCTCTCATTTTGGTTCTTGTCTTCCCTAGATGGGACCATTTTTATAGGAATGCCTACCCTGATATAATCAACCACAAGCAGATTTTCCCAGACCAGACAGGTCCAGGTTTCAGGAGGAGAATGTAATCAGTATCAAATTTCCCTGAGGATGAGACTCAGCACCTTGTCAGACTTCCCTGTGAGGCCTCTACAATCTCTGCATTTCCTGTGCTGCCCAGCAGGTGGTGCTTGTTAGACCACAGCTCCCAACTGGCATAAAGGGTGTGGTGCCTCTAATTTTCAGCAGACCGTGTCCTTGCCAGAGACTGAGGGTGAGTCAAGCCAAGCTGAAGCGGTTGTTTTTTTTTTTTCCATGCCCCTGTGGTCTGAATTCTCCGAAGGAGGACACCACCTCAGCTGTGCCCCACTGCCCCTTTTCTTGGGAAAGATATGCCCTTCAGAGAATTATTTCCTTCACTTGACTCCTTACTTTGTCTGATAGACCTACTTCACTCTACCCATGCTTGTGTCAGCACTGATAATTGAAAATGCTGGAGGCTTTTTCTAATGAGCCACTTAGAATAGTTTACAAAATGAGAGAGAGAGAAAGAAAAGAAATCCCCTTTTCAGAAACAGTCCACAGACCCCCAGTTTCATGAGTCAACAGCAGGAGTTGGTTCCCAGCTCTGTGTACCCCTTTTCTTAGAGCACAGCCCTTTAACAGTATTGTGAACTTGGACAACTCCGAAAGCCTCTGTTTTTATTTATTGATTTTTCCATCAGCCCCACTTCTTTTTTGTTGAAAGAGACCTTAGAATTCCTCTCTTGCTTGCTCTGGGTTTATATGTACTTGAAGATTGTATTCAGTAGTCCAATGTGTTAATTAAAACATGATTGGCACATGGTTGAGCTACCTTCCCTTGCTCCTAGTAGAGACTGTTTCTTTTACCCACAGGGAAGTCTTCCAACTCAGCTTCCATGCCAGTGGGGAGGGTTGCCAGCCTCCGCCTTTTGGGGGTACTTTACTTATGAGTCTATGTTATGGTTTCAAGAATTTCACCACTTCTAGACTGGTGTGTGTTGTGTGTTCCATCATGGAAGTCCCTCAAACAGTTGTTCCAGGCTATTTACTAGTTTTTCCTGGCTGTTTACTAGATGCTCTAGATGACTCAATTCCACACCTCACTGAGCTGCCATCTTGCCCCACCCATTTCCCTCACTGTTGATGGGAAGCTTTGCTGGATAGAGAATTGTTGGCTGCTAATTTTTCTCTCTCAGTATATTAAATGTATTATATGAATGTATTCTTGTGTTCGTGTTGTTGGATGAGAAAGCAGGAGATAGACTTATTTGCCTTCCCTAGAAGATGGTGAATCACTATTTTCTTTCAGAATTTTCTCTTTCTTTGGCATTTGAATCTGATTCCTATTTGTCTTGGAGAGGGTGTGTTCAGATTTATTCTGTTTCGAGTATGTTGGGCTTCTTGGATTTGCATGTTTATGTTTCTTATAAGGGTTGGGAAATTTTCATCCATTATTCCTTTGACTGTCCTTCCCAGTTCTTTTCCCTTCTCTTCTGCTTCTGGGACACCCATGATGTATATGTTTGTGCACCTCAAGTTGTCAGTCATTTTCCTGAGACCCTGGTCAGATTTTTCCAATTTTCTCCATGTTTTCTTTTGACTGTTCAAATTTGATTACCCTGTCTTCTAGCTCACTGATCCTTTCTTCTGCCTATTCAGATATGCTGTTGTGTGTCTCTACTATATATATTTTTAACTTAAATTTTTTCTTGAGATTGTTCACATACCATGCAATTATCCAAAGATTCAAAGTATACAATCAGTTGCCCATGGTACCATCATACAGCTGTGCATCCACCACAATTTTTTATTCAATTTTTAGAACATTTTCATTACTCCAGAAAAGAAACAGATACAAAAGAACGAAACTCAAATCTTCCCATACCCCTAACCGTCCCTCTCCGTTTTTGATTCATAGTATGGTGTAGTACATTTGTTACTGTTGAAAGAGAGTTTAAATACTACTAACTATAGTATATAGTTTGCAATGAGTATATTTTTTCCTATATACCCCTCTCTCCTTAACTTCTAGTTATAGTGTCATACATTTGTTCTGGTTTATGAGAGAAATTTCTAGTATTTGTACAGTTAATCATGGACATTGCCAACCACAAGATTCACTGTTTTATGCATTCCCATCTTTTAATCTTCAACTTTCTTTCTGGTGGCCTGCGTGACTCGGAGCTTATGCTTTCACCACATTCACACACCATTCAGCACTGTTAGTTATTCTCACAATGTGCTACCATCACCGCTGTCTGTTTTCAAACATTGAAGTTCATCCTAGTTGAACATTCTGCCCATAATAAGCAACCGCTCCCCATTCTTTAGTCTTGTGGTATATCCTGGTAACTTGTATTTTATGTCTATGAGTTTACATATTATAATTAGTTCATATCAGTGAGATCCTGCAGTATTTGTTCTAATGTGTCTGTTTTATTTCACTCAGTATAGTGTCCTCAAGGTTTCTTCAACTCATTTTTGTATAGATGGTTTTTTTTCACACACCATACATTCCATCCTAAGTAAACAATCTATAGTTCCCTATATAGTCACATATTTTTGTACTCATCACTATTGCCACTATCTATATAAGGACATATCCATTTCTTCCCCAAAGATGAGGAAGAGTCAAAAGAGGGAGAGAGAAATAAAAAGAAAAAGAGAAAGAAAAATATAATAGTTAGGAAGCACCAAAAGGAAATAGAGCATTAAACTAAAGTAGAATAAAGTGTCAGACAACATGCCCAATGCCAAGAGTTTCATACCCTTCCCCCTTGCCCCCATATGCATTTAGCATTGGTATATTGCCTTTGTTATATTGAAGGAAGCATAATACAATGTTTCTGTTATAGTCTCCAGTTTGCATTGATTGTATTTCCCCCCAATCCCACCCAATTTTTAACACCTTGCATTGTTGACATTCATTTGTTCTACCTCATGTAAAAACATATTTGTACCTTTTATCACCATGGTTGAGCACCCTAGTTTTCACTGAGTTACACAGTACCAGTCTCCATCCTTGTTCTTTCCTTCTGGTGTCCCACATGCTCCTAACCTTCCTCTTTCAACCATTCTCACAGTCTTCTTTGTTCAGTGTACTTACATTGCTGTGCTACAATCTCCCCAAAATGTTTTCCAAACCCATCTCTCCTATGTTTTCCATTTGGTCTGTAGTGCTCCCTTTAGTGTTTCCTCTAGAGCAGGTATCTTGTTCACAACCTCTGTCATTGTCTTTTTGTCAGAGAATATTTTGAGCTCTCCCTCATATTTGAAGGACAATGTTGCTAGATATAGGATTCTTGGTTGGTGGTTTTTCTCTTTCACTATTTTAAATATATCACTCCACTTCCTTCTTACTTCCATGGTTTCTACTGAGAAATCTGCACATGGCCTTATCAAGCTTCCTTTGCATGTGATGGATTGCTTTTCTCTTGCTGCTTTCAGGAGTCTCTCTTTATCTTTGATGTTTTGATATAGGTTACAGTTCTACCATTTCAGTTATTTCCTTCTGGCTGTTCCAGTACCCTAGCATCTATATATGCATGTGTGTGTGTGTGCGCATGCACATTTTATTATTCGCAATCCTTTGTTAAATCCTAGCTTGTCTATGGCTACCCCTTCCTCTTGTTTAAAAATTTTCTCTGTTTTCAGGGGTGTCTAAGTGGTGACTACAGTAACTTTTTTATATTCAAAGAGATTGTTGACACTATGGGTAAGGGGGCTGTATCTGATTGTTGTTCTTAAAGAAGCTCTTGCCTCTGGTTTTTATGACTTTTCTGGCACAAGAACACTCTGTTGGATTTACGTTTCTGAGAGATAAAACTTAGTGAATCTTTATAAAATCTCCAATAGGGACCTAAGAATTTTGGAACTACTGTTGGTAAGGGCATGGAATACTGTGGCCATTTGGGATATCTGGTGGAAGCTTGCCTAAGAGAAACCTCCAGGATAGCCTCATGACTCTAATTGAGATCTCTTAGCCACTGTAACCTTATTCTGTTCCCTTTATTTTCCCCGTTTAAATAAAGTAGACACCTTAAATCCCTTGCTACCAGGGCCAGATTATTCCTGGGAGTCATGTCTCAGGTTGCAAGGGAGATTCATTTCCCATTTTAGGGGAGTAAATGAATTTATTTGCTGAGTTGGGCTTAGAGAGAGAAAGGCCACATCTGAACACCAATAGAGGTTCTCTGGAGGTGGTTCTTAGGCATAATTATATGAAGACTTAGCCTCCAGTGTACAGCCCTAAGTTTAAAAGAACTAGCCTCAAGACTGAGGGCCTGATTTATTAAGGTGTGGGTTCCTAATTCACATAACCTATGTTCTGTTCCAAGATAAACAGTTTCTCACATTATCTTCACTTAGTTTTTACAATCATCATCACTCTCTATTTTAAACAATTATCATAACATAAGACAGCCCAGAGTTTTGTCAGCTGCAAATTATTTATCCCCTAGTATTAGTGTAATGCTGGTAAGCTATTCCATTTAATGCAGTTTCTGAAATGTAATGGGTAGTTTTCCCATATACCACTGTGTTGTTAACTCTTTGTACCAGTGTCATACCTTATAAGTATGTCATGCTAACACTTATGTATATCTATAGTGCTACTCTGTGGGTTACATGCCTTTAAACAACCACTTTTGACCATGTTCACCTTCAGTGCAGCGCTGATACTTATAATCCCATTAATGAACCACAATCACCCGTGTCCATTTCCATACCATTAAGTTCAACCTCATTATGATGTCTGCACATATTAGATTATCATTCCACCTTTACTTGCTTTTATCTCTCTCTAGGTCCTCTTACATTCTACAGTATAAGACACTTATTTTACATTGTTCACAGAGTTCACATTGCTGGTAACATACAGTATCTCTCCTTTTGTGTCTGTGGTAGGTATGCTTTTTTGAAATGCAATTTTATTGAGATACATGCAATTTTATTGAGATATTCCTTCTGGCTATCCTAATACCCTAGCATCTATATGTGTGTGTGTATATTTCATTATTCATAATCCTTTGTTAAATCCTAGCTTGTCTAATGCTACCCCTTCCTCTTGTTTAAAAATTTTCTCAATTTTCAGGGGTGTCTAGGTGGTGAGTACACTAACTTTTTCATATTCAAAGAGAGTGTTGACACTATGAGTAAGGGGGCTGTATCTGATTGTTGTTCTTAAAGAATTTGTTGCTTCTGGGTTTTAGGACTTGTCTGGCATAGGAATGCTCTGTTGGTTTTAAGTTTCTGAGAGATAAAACTTAGTGAGTGAAGTTTACAGTCACTGGCTCACAATAATATCACAAAGTTAAAAATATATTCCTGTGCTGGTTTAGATGTATTATGTCCCTCAAAATGCAAACTTGTGGGGGCAGATGTATTAGTGTTGATTAGGTTGGAATCTTTGGATTCGTTTGTTTCCATGGAGATGTGACCCACATGTTTGAAACACATTTATAGTTTGTTGTGTTTTTTAACAAAGCATATGTAAGTTTTTGTCAAGCTAGGTGTCTTTGAAGTCTGTTTAGGAAAATACTGTATTACTGGTTGCCTCTCACATCCATTCACCCAAATCCCTCAGATGGGTAAATCATGTGAGAAAATTACAGCATCTGTAATAATGCAGTTTTTATAGCTAGTCAATGAATCACTTGATTTATTGGTTCTAACAATTTGAAATTAATCATCAATGATGGTCATTTTTAGAGCAGCATTTTATACCATAAAGGGTATCTACTTGGCTTTACAAATGGGAGCCCTCTCCTCTTCATTCTAAAATTTTCACTTTTTCATTTATATTTCACTTATATTTCAGGGCAGATCACATCCCTTCAAATAGCTAGTTTTCGTAGACAGATATTTAAAAATTTGTGTGATTGGGTGACAATATCTGTGATGCAGTCACAGTCCTACATTTATGTTAATTATATAATTTCACCCAAGATGTTCATCCACAGCAGGAATGCCCTGGTGAAAATGTACTGATTTTTTGTTAATTACTTGGTGAAAAGCCTGTCATTCACCTGCCCAACAATAGACACATTGCTTAGTAAATTCACAAAGTGAGAGAAAGCCAAGTATGTAGAATTAGTTGCCAAAAGGGTAAAACTAGGTAATAAGCAGAGATGGTTAGAGAAGGATGTATATATAATTTGGTAATTCTTAGAGAAATGACACCTTTGAACTGTATATTAATGCTGTTTTTATTTAATAGTGAAAAAAATTTAATTGTGTTTTCTAGAAGTATTTGGTAACTGAAGAAATGTAGAAATGGGTAAAGGGTGGTATTACAAATAAAAATGAAACCTCTGCTTCTTCTGAGCATGTCAGCTTTGTTCCTCTTCACCCTGCAATCTCATGGTTGACTATATATGGGAGGGAGAGCATGTCACTTTCTGTCAAATAACTTATTTTCAAATACAAAAAATAATATGTGGGTACAGGATTCAGTTTTTAAAACAAAATGTTTACACTCAATTGACCATCTATCCATGTAAAAAGAAACAAACATGTCTAGATAGTAGCTGTTGGACCTTGCATTGTGGAGAACACATGCACTCTGAAAATTCTGTCATGAGCCATCACCATGGTTATTGGACGATGCACATATGGCTCATGGTTCTAACTGTCACTCTGTGTGGAGAGAGATTCAAAGTTGGTGGCAGGTAGAGAAGCTCTCAGCTTCAGTCCAGAGATGGGAAATCTCAATTGCTGCTCAAAAGGTATGCTCATATTGACCTGCTTAATTAATTGAGTCCCCACAAATGCACAAAGATAATTTTCTAAAACTGTTTCTCATCTTTTTTCCTATTTCTCCTCTCCAATTTGTAACAGTTTTAAATGTGTTTTATAGTTTCATTTTATTCATTTATATTTTGTTTTTACTACAAAGCTGATGGCTATTAAAATTAATCTCCATTTAGAAAAATTTCGTTTTTATTATGTTGTCCTACATCCCACACTGCCTCCACCTTTGTTATTCATTTGGGAGAATATGGTGACATCTCTTTTACTGTTCTGTACTCATTAAGGTCTTAGTAAATTATTTTCAGAAATATGGAGTGAATCTGTATAGGTTGAGATGAGTAGGAAGGCATTTCACACAGTGAAGTGTTCCTATCTTGGTTTTATCATGCCTTCCAGGTACTTTTCAAGTTGAAATGAGTATTTAGTTCAGTACATTTGGGTGCCTGTTGCTTACATTATTATAACTAGTTTTCCAAAACATCTTAAGAATGTGTATGTGTAATTTATGAACCAAAATACACATTTCCTTTTATACGTGTTGGTTACCCTAAATCCCCATTTTACAGATATAGCTATATATACTTCCACCCAATGATTCATCTCCCTAAAGATAAATATATGAAGAGAGTAACTTTTTGTCAGTTACCCAATGAGAGTCCATCTTTCAACAAATAGCTCTAGAGAGAGAAAAATGTCAATGAACTTACAGGGACTGATAAATAACCAATATATTGACAGTTATTTACACACACAGGAAAATATGTAATATACATGGAAGAGAAGGGTAATAAAATTTGTGAAGTGAATGGGCCAGGAATACCTCAATTCATGACTGTTAAAAAACATTCATGAACACTAGCCTTTTATCCTAGTCATGTTCCCTAGAAATTCCTGAGCAGCACCAACAGTGTACTGACGGTTATTATGTATCCTCTCAGCTCCCACGGGGGACCCAATAGAGGACATTTCTCATGCCAAGGCAGACGTAGAGGATGCATCAAACATCAAGGTAAGGTTGTCCTTTTTGTTTGACATAAATTTATCAATTTCTTTGTATCTTTCTTTATAATCAGGTTCAGATTTGAAAACTTGATCATGTAGGTTATGGAATTTAGGGACTTTCTACTTGGCTGGGGGCGGGGGGGGGCGCAGAATCTCTGACCAACTGTCAACTGGTTCCAGAAGGGCCTTTGAACTTGGTAACATCAGATTTGAAACTGTATTGTAGAAGGGCTTTTCCTCAGTGGGATTCTTTTATTCTTTGGATAAATAAGTTTGCGATTTCCTGCCAAAGTGGACTTGACAGAAAAATCCTCTCAGAAAGTATGTGCCTTTTTCTGCAGGTGCCTTCTCCTCTTGCTTTTGTGTTCTTTGACTCAACCATGGTTTCCCATTTGGTATTCTAGAGCAACTAAGAGAGCAAAAAACCTCTGGAACAGGTGTACAGAATGATCTGATCCTCACAGTGTTTCTCTTCCTTCATTACAGTGTTTCATTTCCTCAAGAAGAAGAGGAAAAGGTGTGTATTCTGGATTCATTCACTGGCTAAGGAAAGAAATCCAGATGAGTATGGTGAGGTTTCCTTGCTAACTTTAGTGTGGAGAGCCACAGTGATTCCCAATTCCATGTCACAGTGAGAATGCGCTGTGTGGTGAGAGAAACTGATTTCTAGGTTAAGAACTCTAACCCTATTTCTGCATTCCCTGGAAGGAGCTAGGTTCTTCTTGTGTGGTGTAAAGTAGCATGAATTGGATTTTGGAGGTGTCAATGGATAAGTCATTGTGGTCTCATTGTGAATGTGTGTGTGTGTGTATTCACAAGTGCTTGTGTGTATTTATCCTTGATGTAGGTCCCATTTACCACAGAACAATTGCCAGTGTCAACTATGCCAAGTAAATAATCCCGTCTGAGCCCAGCACAGTTTACATATACTAGCTCATATAATCCTTAGAGCCATATGAGGTGGGACTGTTTACTATACTCATGACTCAGAATATTGGAGGAGTAGAGATATATATATCCCCAATCTCATGTGCTTCTTTGGGAAAGAGACAAAGTATGTACCCAACAATGTGAGCCTGGTGTTGATACTCTGAACACCTGACCTGCACTTAAAACTGAGCCATAGGAATATTAGACATTGTACAATGGATGTGTAGCATCTGTGCATGTGCCTGAAAGCTCCCAAACCAACAGTGTTCCCAAACACTGCCCATTCTTAGACGTTAACCTCAGTAATCATATCACCCAGGACACTATCAGTCCATCTTAGTACCACTTTCACATACTTCTTGTGAGCCACAGACCTCAGAGTTCAAAGTCACCAATTTGTACATTGAGGTCGAAATCTGATAGAGAAACTCTGATAGATTACCTGGCCAAAATCTGATGAGAGTTGGGGAGAAACTTTAAAGTATTTGATTCCATTGTTACCATGGACCCTAGAAATCCTCCTGTCTTACAAGCTGCACACGTTATGGAGAGTGACGAATAAGAATTCAAAATCCACCTTGGCTTTTTTCCTGCATGGCCTCTTTGGAACAGTCTTGTGCACCTGATTAGAGAGCATTTGTGGTTAACGCACTGTGGCTTTCATTAAGGAATTCTCCCACTGTGGGCTGGTTAGTGTTAGCAAAGAGAGTCAGCTCTTTTCATGAAAACATATACATGGACTAGAAAAGGAAGACTGGAAGGAAAATATGCAATCAAACTGTGGTTATGTTTAAACAGTAGGGTTTCAATATTTTCAAATTTTCAGTACCTGATTACATTTGTAACAAGTTAGTGTTTATATTCAATGGAATATTTTGCCTAGAATTCACTCAGATCGCTTGATATAGTGCAAAATCTCACAAAAGAGAAGACAAATGCAGAAGAAGTGCTTGTGGATCCATGAAGGGTGGAATGGTTTTGGAACCTGTTAATAAACTAGAGGCACTTAGGCTGGGTTTCAAAAATGGAGAGGTGGAATGAAGACCCTCAGTCTTTGTATCATAGTTTATATTTTAGTATGCACCAATTTGTGGATGGACTATTTCAAGTCACTTTAGGTTGCCTTGGTGGGAAAACCAAGGAATCTGTTTCTCGTTTCTTTCTTAATCCCCTCTTTTGCCTCTCTCTTCCTGCTTATCAGATTTGTGAATAATGGTCCAGTTTTTCTTTGTGTATTTCATTGCAAATTGGTTCAAATCTTTCTACATGTTATTCATAATAACACACAGTAGACTGCAGAGAGCATGGTGCTGCCAACACCTTGATTTTGGATTTCTCCTCTCTAGAAATGTGAGAGAATTAAGTTTCTGTTTTTTTAAGGTTTCAAATTTGTGGAAATTTGTGCATTTCCACAGGTGATAGGTCCCACTTACACTGGACAGTTGCCAGTAACAACTTTCTCAAATATACCCCATTACCACGACACTTTTCATATACATTAGTTTGTTCTAACTTCACCAAAGTTGTATCTGTGGTTTGCTTACTATCCCTGTGACACAGATGGAGAAATTGTGGTGCAGAGATGAATGGCCCAAGCTCTTGTATTGCTATCAGGAAAGGGCCTAAATGTGAACTCAGGCTTGCAGCCCCAATGTCAGTGCCCTTATCACTCAGTCATATGATCACTAGACACCATACAAGGGATTTCCAGCATTTCTGTATATGCTTGTCATTACCTGAGCCTACAGAATCCAAGACTATCCATCATCATAAGGTAACCTCAGTGGACCCATGGACGAGGGCAGCTAGCTGTTTGATTATTGCAGACTTTGGCATAGTTTTCAATGTCAAGGCATGTAGAAGGTCCATATACTTCCATCAGATCAAAATTCTGAGCTGTTGGTGTCATGTATTAGAACCTATTCAACAACCTGGACTGAGGGCACAGTTCAGCAGCTCACCCAAAGCAGATTGTCATTGGGAAGATAATTTGTTGCATTTGATGACATCATCACCATGAACCCTAGAGATGGTTAAATCCTGTGAGTGACACAAACTAGGGTCAATGACAAAAACTCAAATAGGACTTGATTCTTCCCCTGGTGTGCAATACTTTTGTTGAAATCCTCCTATTCACCTGGGTTAGATGGTGTCAGCACTCAAACCATGCATTCCTCCATAATGACCATCCCACTATTGAGGGCCAGTGATGGACAATGAACAGTGTTCAATGAATACACAACAACATAGTATAGGAAAGAAAGGCTGAAGAAAAACTATGATTAACAAGTAATGATTTTTAAATGGTAAGATTTTCCATATTTTAAAATTTTATATAACTGTCTTTAAAACAAATTGTTAGTGAATCGATACAAAAAATGTATTGCCTCAAATTGAATCCAGTCCACCAACAAAGATGCTTCTAATCAAGTGGAAATTCCTACCGAACACATTTAAATGTACTGCCAGTCTGTGCGGATCCGTGGTCTTTGAATTGGTGTAGAAATGTCAGGAAGATACTGGCAATTTAGGTGAGATACTGAACAAGCAAGAAGTATGATGAGACACTGTCAATGAGTCATAGTGTGTATTTTAGTTGCATTTGTAGACTGACTATTGCTGGTAGCTTTAGTTTGCCATTAGCTACCAAACTAAGGCTTTCATTCTTGTTCCTTTGCTACTCTGTTTGCTATTGCCCTTTCACCATGGAAGATGGCCACTCAGCAGCTCACACCATGCTTGGTAAACTACCAATTCCACACTAGCATGTTGTCCCAAGCCAGAATTATCCCTGGGAAATTCATGAATAACACAATGTGCTGAGATTTCCCTTGTATCCTAGCTCCCCAGAAGCAGCTGATGGTGGCAGTTACAAGTGACCAAGAGGATGAGGAGACCCCACCTAATGATGAGGTGAAGTAGCTATTCTTTGTCTAAGGTAGAGAGGTTGCTTTTTGGTTTCTTTTTCAATTGATTCCAGGTCATGATGTCTGCTCATGTACATTATGTATAACATATGAAGTTTCCTTGGGTCAGAGAGTGTGGAGTTGTAACCTCTTCCAAATGATCCATGATTCAAGCAGGAGGGCATCCACAATGGTAGCAGCTGGTTATAAACTACATGGCTCTCTCAGCTGCATTTTTTTACTTAGATTAAGAATTTTATAATCACCAACTGAACAGGACTAAAGAGGTACATGTCTGGGAAAAGCCTGTGAATTCCAGATTCATGTCCATACATGCTTATGGGGTCTTTGGTTTTCCTAATGGTTCCAGGGAAGGAAAATTCCTGTTGAAATGGGATATAGCATGATCTGATCCTCATAGGGTTTTCTCTAATTGCAGGTGCCACGTGGACCAAGTGAAAATGGTACGTATCTAGAATTACTGTGAAAAATTCTTGATGAAAGTTGACCAAGGCATTGTTAGTAGGTTTGCCTCATGAGCTATTATTGTACCAGCTCTTTGTGGGAATGAGGGTTGGGGATGTGATTAATATATTTTCCTTGGGAAGGAATATGGGCTTGTTCTACAGTCCTGAAAGCAGCTGTGCTGCCCTTAGATGGCATGGATTTTTGAGTATGGTGGTTATCGGACATGTATGTGTGACTCTATGTGGTGTGATTGTGAATGTGGTGAGGGAGAGGGAGTTTGTGTGTGTGTGTGTGTGTGTATGTGTGTGTGTGTGTGTGTGTGTGTGTCCCCAAGAGATTTGTTCAGCTTGTATAACTGCCATTGTGAACTTTCTCACTAACAATCCCATGACCCCTGACACATTGTATATAATGTCATTCATAAAATGCTCAGAACAGTCATTCCTCTCCCTCGTTATGTTTACTTTCCCCATCCTTTACATAGAGGTTCTGAGGTTTGGAGATTAGTGACCCCAGATCTCAAGTCCCTAAGTGGAAGAGCCAAAATGTAAACCCAGGCATTTGGCCCCTGTGCCAATGCTCTGAACTGCTGAATTGCACTTATATCACAGCTATGGGTTATCAGACAAATGAAAGGGACTTCTACAATCTATGTGTATTCCAGGAAGTGCTCAAGTTTACAGGGATCCTAAACAGTATTCTATATTTGCTGGACTCAGGGGTCATAAAATGCTTGTTAGCATTATGTGCAGTATGCCAGATACTTAGACACATGAGTCTGAAAAGCACATTGAAATCTCCATGTTTCTGGCAAATTCACAAGTTCTGAGAGTTGAGAGGCATCAGTAGGACAAGCTAGTCAACTTCTGCCCATGCTGGGTCACTTCTCCGTACATGGCCCAAGCAGACAAGAATCAGAAAGATATTTTCATCTGTTTGAAAACTTCATAACCTCAGGCCCTACAGATGTTCAAACCTGTGAGCTTCACATTCAAGGGACAGTAAACAGTAAGATCTTAAATGTCCTCTTAGTCATTAGCCTAATGTTCATCACCCTCATGCATCTCTCCTGTAGACCTGGCTCACAGCCTCAGTGCTCAACCCATTCCTCTGTCCTAAGAAGAGTCACACTGTGGGCTGTTTACTGTGAGCACAGTCACACCACTCAATGAGTACACACACATGGTAATGAAAAGGAATTAAAAGGAAAAATATTATGTTGTGGACATGGTTATTTTTAAGAAATAATGCCTCAGTAGTATAGAAACCTGTGTAATTATTATCTTTATGAAAATCTTAGTGACTCTATAGAAAAGAATTTTCCTAGAATTAAATCAGTCCACCAAAAAAGGTTGCTTATAATAAAGGGGAACATACTACACAGGAGCTCTTTGGATCCATGGAGATTGCAGTGATCTGAGGAATTTCATTAGGACACTGACACTTAGCCTAACTTCAAGAGAAGTGGGATGAGTGATGGGACCATGTCAGGAATCACAGCATCTATTCAATAACCATTTGTAGATGGATTATTTCTGGTTGTATATGAATGCTTTTAGCTGTACAGCCAGAGAATCTTATTTCATGTTTATTTCCTGCCCCTCTCCTTTGGCATCCTTTTCTCCATGGAGGATGGCCCAGCAAAAGATCATTCCAGGCTTTTTATCCATTAGCCTCCTTATTCTATTGCCCCTTCCCAAGATATGTGGAGCTTGCCAAATAACCCATGAGCTACCCCTTGATGTACTGACACTTACCCTGTGTCCTAGAAAGCCCTGAGTGCCTGTTAGAGGAGCCTCATGGTGACACGGCAGATGAGGACATTCCATCTAATTCCATGGTAAGGTTGCCTTTGAGATAAGATCGATTGTTTTTCTTTTTCAGATGAGTTTAGATAGAAAAATCTGGCTATGTAATTACAGAAATACATATGATTTCCAAGGTCATGAGTATGTTTACTGTGAGCTTATTACAGATCCCTGAAACAAGAGGGCAGCAGCAGGGATCAGCTGTATGATATGGGACCTTTTCCTCAGCAGCAGGTTTTCCTTGGGTTAAGAATTTCTTTAATTCCTAAGCAAAATAGATACATCATTCAGGAAATCTTGTGAACTCCCATAAATGTCTGCTACAATAGCTTATGTGGTGTTTGACTCAGCCATGTTCCCCATCTGCTTTTCTGAAGGCACCAAGAGAGCAAAAGACTTCTGCAAACACGAGACACAATGCTCTGATCCTCATAGTGTTTTCTTTTCTCTAATTGCAGGTGGACTCAGAGTTGAGTGAAAATGGTATGTATTTCGGAATCACTTGCTGTAAAAAACCTCGAGATTATTAAAAAAAAACATGGCTTTTGTGCTTGCCTTAGGCTGGAGAGGCACCCAGATTCCAGCTTCCAGGTGGGAATGAGGACAGGGGATGTGATTATGCTGTAGGTAAAGAAAAATGGTCAAGTTCTTCAGTTCTCGTAAGCAGCTCTGTTCATTTAGGTGGTGAATGTTGGCATGTACAAGAATTGGGAATGTCTGTGTAAGTCTATGTGGTGTCATTATGAAGGTAGTGATGAGGGTGAGTGTGTGTGTTTCCCCAGAAACTTTTCCCACCATCATAGAACAATAGTTAAGGAGGCTGAGATGATCTTAGAACATGTCAAGGAGATAGTGGCATTTTGATAGTGCTTCATATTGGGCAGGAGGAGTGATAAGAGTCTAACATTGAAAACTAGCATGTATTTTCATACTATTTGTAGATTATTTCCCATTGCTTTGTGATATCTTTAGCTACAAAGCCAAGGACTCCCCCCATTTTCTCCTACTTCTCCTCTTTGCCAGCCTCCTTCCATCCCACAGAAGCTCATTCTATGCTTCTTCACTACCCACCTCCATATTGCTCTGACCTTGTCCATATCAAGCAAAGTGCCCTGAGTTATCCAGGAGCAATAACCCCAATGTACTGACTTAGTCTGTGTCCTCCTAGCTCCCCCCAAGGGCCTGCTCAAGCAACTTCTGCAGGCCACAGCAGTAGAGGAGTCCCCATATTATTCTGAGGTAAGTTTGCTTTTTTTGTCTCAGAACTGTTGCTTTCTTGGTTTCCTTCTTTTTCAATCCAGTTCAGATATGGAAATATGACCATATACATATAATAGTTGATATATACAATTTCCTTGGTGGGGGCAGTGTTCAATGGAAGCCTATTACTAACTGATCTATGATTCAAGAGGGAAAATTTAAATAGGAGCATCACTTATATTTTAGAGTAGGGTGTATTTTCCTTAGCAGCAATATTTTCTCCTAGATTAGAGATCTATCATCCAGGAAAAGCTTATGTCTTTTCCACAGATGTTGCTTCAAGTGCTTTTGGATTTCCTTGACTTGACCACTCTTTCTTAAATTATCCTCACATTGTTCTTTTCCTCACAGTGTTTTCTTTAACTACAGGTGGCCCGGATAATAAACCCCAATGGTAGGTATTCAAGACCATAACTTCCTGAGCAAAAACCTAAATGATAAGAAAGGTGGGTCTTCCTTGCTGGCTTTAGTCTAGAGAGGCTCTTCCCCAGTTCCACCCCCAATTTCAGCTGCCCAGGGGAAATAAGAATTGGGATGTGGTGAAGGAAACCAGTATTCCAGGTGAGAACTAGGGTCCTATTCCTTGAATATTTGGGTTCTTTTTAGGCAGCATGTGTTTGTGTGCATGTGAGAAGTGTGTATCCATATGTCATTGTATGTGATGTGATTCTCAATGTACATGTGTTTAATGCATAGAAAAATGTGATTTAAATTCTTGTTACTGAGCACCACACAGTCAGGGCATCTGCAGCACATTTTAGTTGTAGGCATTTTTCAGAAGCCCAGTAGGCTTTTCTGCTAGTTAGCTGTGGTATTGACAATATAGAGAGAATATTTCCATTTTCATAAAATGCTCTCCTGGGCAGCTGCCTAGAGTCTGGCACTGGGTGTGTTCATTGAACTCACCTAACACAGTGTGTCCACAACAGTCAGAAATTCAGAATAAAATAGGATGTGAGTGGTTATGGTCCAGCTAAATGGGGAAATGAGAAGTTGAGAGGGGATTTCTTCAATTCCCTTCAATTCAAACTGCTTGCAGTGTCTTGTTGAAGGCCTCTGACTCCATGAAGCCCAGGGAAGGTCTGGGATCAAAGGGGAAAAGCACAGTGATATTTGCTGGCCAGTAAGGCCTCAAGTGTACAATGGAGGGATGGGTGTGGCACTCTAATAATTTTTTGTGGATGTTTTCATTCCTAAAGATTGGCTGGCATATCGGCGATATTCCAGCAGTGACGAAGATGACACTCCAGGTAAGTAACAATACAGAAGGGAGGATCCCATGGGAAAGGGGTGCCAGGAGCACCTGCTGCTGTTGTTTCACCTTGTACTTTGTAGACTAAGGAAAGGGATGAGAATTTGAAAGTAGAGGAAATATATATGGAGGTCTGCTTTGTTCTTTTCATATTTTAAGTACATAATAGAGGTATTAGGACCATGGGCTTTAAGTGTTTTGTGTCTGCTGTCATCTTTTCTTGCTTTGCTTTCCCACTAGCTCTGTTCTTTTCATACCTTGACCATCACCAAGGTCAAAGCCTTTGGTTTTCTAGGCTGACTCCCCATGTTCCCATGTCCTGAAGAGGTGTTCTGGGAAGCATACACTTGAACAAACTTGTAGTCTCCACTTATGACCCAAATATAAATCCTGGGATTAGGAATAAAATCAGAATTTTCATTCATTTGACATAAGTATGTGTCTAGTTGGCTTCTCCATACCTTCCAAGCCCTGGCAGGGTTTCTGGAGGACTAGTGTAAAGGGGCTGCTGGCTTGTTTCACTCACTGGCTCCCACAGTCCCACAGTCCTGGCCTCCTGGAACTGACCAGGCCCAGGACAGAGCCTCTGGGTAGCTTGGCCAGGGTGACACTTCTCCTCTCAGAACCCACAGCACCAGGCAGACAGCTCTGCCCTGTCCTTACACACCAGCCATTCTCCTTCCTTTTCCTTCCTCAGTCTTCTCTAGGTTCCCTTCCCTCCCAGTCATTCCAAGGCTTGATAAAACACTGGAAGTTTCCACTGACTTAAGTGGTCATACCTCCTGTACTTTTATTGTCTGAATTGAAGTCTGTGGGAATATGGGCAGGTTACTTTATCTCTAGTTTCATGTTCATCCTCTCTAACAGGCTAGAAAACCTGTAGAGATGTTGTGAGGACAAAGTGTCTCCCATGAACCTAAGGGTATACCAGGTACAGGACAATCACTTGATTTGTGGGGTTGGTGGTCACTCTTCCACAGGACCTGATTCAACTCCAGGCCTCTGACAGTTGGTCCATGTGGAAGGGTGGATTGGATAATTGATCCCTTGATTAATTGGAGAGGTTCACAGTACACTCTTGATTTTTCCTCTAATCTCATGCTGGAGAACAATTTGATTAGTGGAAATGGGAAAAGAGAAAGGATGTGGACAGTGCTTAGGGGGGAAAGAAGCAGCAAGGGAGAGAAAGAGGAAGAGAGGATCCATCATGCACAGAAAACTATGGAGACAGTGTCTGCCAGCTTAGAGGAAAGGGAGAACATGGGCATTTCTCACTATCCACATTTATGGTACTTGAAGGCCAGAAGAGAGACCTTGGAGATCCTAGACCCACTCCCACATGGCAGAGGTGAAGTGATCAAGGCCCTGGGAGAGGAGTATAGTGGTGAGGACAAAATTGTGTCCTGGGATCAGGTCACACCCTGACACCAACAAAAGGACTCGAGTTCTCCCCTCGACTCTAACTGAACTCTTTCCTTTTCCAAGGCGAACGCATCACAGTTACTGCCCTCGTCCATTCAGAGGCATTCTTTACAGATTCAGAGGATTCTGATGGAGAAGACAATTTCCATGTAATTTATTTCCTTTTTTGGTCTCTTTTTAAATCACTGTTTCTTATCTCTCTGCTTCTTTGTACCTCTTCCCTACTCTGTCTTCCTATCTTTATTTGATGGTGATCTTGAAGTTCATGGTCTCACTAAGGAAATTTAGGTCCTGGAGTAGGTTTTTCTAAAAACTTTCTCCACCCTCCTCCCCTACTTTTCTGGCATTGCCCTGATTTCCAAGTCTACTTTACACCTTGAATATTCTCATGTAACTCTGAATGGATCAGGCAGGAGGCCATGCTGCAAGTCTGATAGCTTGGGCCACACCCTGAAGAGGGGACACTTGTGTAGTTCATTCTGGACTGGGCACCCCCCACAGAAGATTGTTCCTACACATGGTGTCTCCAGACATGCAAGTTTGTTCTCTTCCCTGCAGCTCTCTACTGTCTGTCAGGAGGAGGAGAACATAAACGAGAAACAAGAGGAAAATGAAGAGGAGAAGTGAGTGTGGAGTGGGTAGGATGAAGAGAGGAAGGGACAGAAGCCCACATGCACTCCATTGCTTCCCACCTTTCTTTTTGGCATTTCAGGAACATAAGCATTACTGAGCCTACTGGGGTGGCTGCCATTGAGCAGGAACGTGGAACTGGGGACAAGACCTGGATGGTCAGAATAAGTGTAGGCAAGTGAATGATGTTCTGAGAACCCCTCTACTGGGACTAGCAAACCATTCCATGTAAGCCCCTGAGCTTGCTCAGCCATGCCTTCCACTGCCTCCTTAATTTGGAGGAGAGGATTCTAGTGCTTGTAAGTCTTAGTATACTTTTAGAAAGGGTGTCTTTTGTAACCTTTATAATTCAGCATTTAGTAACATGATTATTTTCATTTTTGTTATCAAGCTTAATGATTTTTTAATTTAAAGGCACAGGCAAAGTTTAGTACTTGCTTCAGCAAGAAAAATGATTATTAGAGAGGAAAAGGGAAGATCTCCAGGGAACTGTGCATGTTTAATGTGGAGATGTCGAGTGGACTATGTTGAAGGGAGGGGTGGAAAAGGCAGTGTCACTACTTCCACCCCTGTCCCTTCACAGCTCCTGCTCATCACGCAGACCAAGTATGGGGCATCTGCCTTTCATCCCAGACTTCTAGAGCCTCCTCTTTCCTCTGCATCAGTTTCACTGTTCAGGGGAAATTTACCTGAAGGCAGCCCAGCCAAGCAGCTTTTATAGCCCGTCTATGCCGAAAGACAATTCCCTCAACACAGAGCAGCGAAGGGGCCTTGATGCCCTGTGGATCTGACTCCTGGGGATATCAGAGGCCCAAGGTCATCTCTCCAGAGTCCAATGTGCCTACTGGGTCCTGCAACCCACCCCAGGGAGTTTCCCCCTCCATCCACATCTGTGCCACCCCAGTGATCCCAGAACCTGTGTGTGTGTTGTAGATACTACCTCAGAAAATGACAACAATGGCGAGATGGAGACCTCAGTCTGAGCCTTAAAGCCTCTGGACATAATATGGTGGTTTGCAGTTGACATCAGAGAAGATCCAAAGGAAACAGCCACCTCATGCTTATCCCCTTACAATCTCTTTTGCTAGTCAAACAATTAAATAAGAGTTTAGTTTTTTAATTGTACAAATTTAGCATTAATTTTAGAAATATGTTTTCTATTTAATGTTTGATTTTATTATAATAAATGATATTTTGGTACTAGTAGTTGTTTTTCTTAATATCTTCCCATGATATAAACACATAAATGAAAAAGCACCATGAGCAAAGCTAGATCTTAATGAATGATTGTAAGGCTGTCCCCTTGTGGCTACAACCAAGGTCACTGCCTCTCTCATAAGAACCCTCATTTCCTCTTTGTTCAACAAATGACTGCAATTTAGTACTTAGAATCTTTCCTTAAGCCAATGTGTTTGTAGACATTTTGTTTACTGGCATCTCTTCACTCATCTGGAAGGGATATTGGTCTAACAGGATAACTTGGATGTCAATGCCTGTTCTATTTACAGTAAAAGTCAGTTTTGTTGGGTATAAAGTCATTGATCATCATTTCTTTACACAAATTTATTTACCCATTTTCTTCTGGCACAAAGTCTTCTCAAAAACATTGATGAGATTCTTATATTATTTCCATTATACCATTTGCACTTCTCTAGATGCACAAAGGATTTTTCTCATTCTTTAAAACCCAGTAATTTTATTATAATATCTCTTGCCATTATTCATTCTTAGTCACTGGTCAATGTCTATTTCATATTTGCAGCTGAAAGCATTTTCATTTCTAGATAAAAAAACTAATTTTTAATGTTTTTCTCTTATCTCTGTTTTGGGTTTCTCTTTTAGGCACTCAGTGATTCATATATTGGATGTTTTAGTCCTATCTTCAACTGTTGCCATTTCTCCTCAATCTTTTACAATCTGTTTGATATTTTCATATTGTCCCCTGGTTCACCTTATGTTTCATAAAGGCATTATCTTGTCATTGTGTTTCTTCTTGTTTACATTTCATTTATCAAGGAGTTTTCTTTTGTTTCTCTCTCATATCCTGTGATAAGACCCTCATTTTTGAAGGTTTTCCTATTGGGTTTATGAAAGACTTTCATATCTGGTTTCATTACAGTATATAAAATATAGCAAGATAAAGGCGTTTCATTTATTTATACTGGTGTTACACTGCACTTAATCCTTTTTCCTCAATATTTTGCATTGGAGTTGGCATGAATATTCTTCTTTTTGATCATTTTATATTGATTTTTTTCTCAATATCATACACATTAGTATGATTTAGGGTAGCTTTTCCAACCTCCCAAGCTGTCTGTCTCTCCTGTTATTTCTGGGCAATTCTAAACTTTTTGGCAGCTTGCTTCTTGGTATTTCTTGCTTCTGTATTTCATCCTCTCTTATATTTGGGTCTGCACTCTCACTATCTCTGCTGCACCTGTCCTCTATTTTGTTTCTCCATCTGATCACTGATTACTGCCCCTTATTTAGAATCTTATCTTGGAAGGAAACAACTAACACCATCTTGTTGAAATCTGGTCATTACCTTTAAATGTACATGTATATTCAGAATCAGTTTGCCATTAAGTATATTTTCAATTATATGTCCTAAAATGCATATGGTTTCTGAATTATGATTGTTTTATTTTTAAATTATTAAATTTTGTTCCTAATTATATTTTTGTGAAGCATTTTCATTGATTTTCATCATTCATATTTGAGGAGTTTGATTTCAGATTTATTAATTTTCTGTTTATTTAGGTTTTAGGGATTTGGTTTTAGTGATGCCAATTTATTTTTAATTGTTTTCTAAAATTTATTTCTATTGCTAATCACATAGGTTCAGAATAATTAGAACTGGACCTACAATTTTACCATCAAATGGTTTTCCTGTTATTGGGCATATACACCAGGATCCCCCAAAGTAACTTGTGTATATCACATGGTCCAAAAGATCATAATTAACTTTTGTCCATACTGCATTTCAAAAAATGATTTTAGAAATAACGTCTAGAAAGAATGAACAGATTGAATTCTCTTTACTGATTTTAAAATATTTATGTACACATAAAATCCTCCCAGCTTTATTATACCATGATTCTAGTACTAAGCATCTTGAAAACAAGTATATTAGTAAGAATTCTGTGGATTGAAACCATTAAAAAGTTGGACTCCTACATTGGGCTAAATTCTGGGATTCAGAAATGCACTGCAGGCTTCCTCTACCCTGGGGACCTTCTGCTCACTGAGTGGATGGTCCTTTATGGAAGTCAGTGTAGCCTGTTCACAATTGCATGGATAGCAACTTCCTTTGGCATCTCTCTTTACAAAATACAAGAGTTACATCATACAAGACCCCTTCATGCCTTTGACATGCCCAGCTCCCTAGGACCTGTCCGAATGATCACAGAATGCACCCAGACCTGGTAGTGTTCACTCTGCATTTAGGCCCCTGAGATCACTGGAGGCCTCTCCTCCTTCCTTCCCAGGTCTGAGCCTCTCCAGAGAAACCTCCATTCCCAGAGCCCAGAAAGCACATCCATCCAGAACCCGTAGTCCTCTCCCATGAGCCCATGCAGCAAAAAATGCTATCAGGAGCTAATGTACCTCCACTGGAGACTTCCTGTTATCAGGCATATACACAGAGGCGGGGGGGGGGGGGATCCCTGCTCAGGATATAGACTAGAAAATGAAGCAGTGCTTTTGAGCATCAACAATGCACTGGGGAGTGAAGAAGATCGAGACCATCTCACTCCAGTGTCAGACAGTCTTCCACTCTTTCACCCTCCTTACATTTAGTCCTATATCTATCGATTCATTAAACACCTGACTTCATACCAATTCAAAAAAATCCAGCCCATTTCAACAGAGTTCATTGTAATTCCTGCCTGCACATACTTTTAACTTTATTTTCTGAATACACAGGAAGTGGATGGGAAAATTGCATCACAATTTTATATTGATTTTCTGTTTTATATTGATTTTTGTCTTTTTGTCACATTTCACATAGTGTGTCTTTTTGTGTTCCCTTCTATTTAACATTGCACTCCTTGCAATTGCACTCCTTGACTATGTTGTCCCTACTGCTGCCATCTCTGCTAAAAGTTAGAACACCTTGTGAAAACTCATGATAGTGAAACTTTTCACTCTTGTGATGTTGTGAATGATTAATTTCTATAACAGCATTTTGGTTGAGTTCTGGCTGACCTAGTTATGTAAGAATTTGTGGGCTTATCTAAGGGATATTTTTTTTACCATAGGGATATAATTCTTAATGGAGGGCTGCAAGTCTGGTACGTCACATGGGGACTGGGAAGCAGGGCTGTGGAATATCTCTGAGAACAGGATTGGATGTCTTCCTTGGGGGATTTGGGATCACTCTGAGAGCAGGCTGGGGTTCTCATAGGATGTGGAGCTCTCTGAAAGAGAAAAATAATCTACTGTGTCCACTCTTGTGAAAGCCACACATCAGAGATCTACAGTGAGTTCAGCAGGAGCAAGGGTATGAAAATTGCTCAATGTCATCAGTAATCAGAGAAATGCATGTTTAAACTGGAAGTTCTCATTCCCATATCTAACAGAATGGACACAGTTTGGTTAAGGAAGACCTTCAGGAGGGAAGGCACACATCCAGTACTCCTTCAGCCATTGCTCTCTCTCAGTCCAGGCTGCTCAGACAGGTGTGCAGACCTTAGGGAGACAACTGGGGGCTATGGGCCTTAGTGATTAAACTAGCAAGCCCCAGCCCAGCAGGTGACTTTGCCACATAATGAGCATCAACTGCTCATCCAGGGTTGGTCAGTTGAAGGTGAAGCTAATTCTTTGTGGAGCTGTTACATGGCAGTTGGTCTGGAATGTTCTGGGTTCTGAGCCAGCATGGGAGCCAAGCAGACCCCTGGTCACTTTGTGTGTCTCCTGATCTCCCAGGAAGGCTCACATGAGGCAATTGAAAGTGTGAAGATGCTTGAGAAGGATGGCCACAAGTTTGGGATGTCCCCTCATCCTTTACAGGTGCTTTCATTGGGGGAAATTGCTTTGTATTTCAGGTCAGGGATTGAAATGTAGAGGCATGAGGTTGGGTCAGGATTGGGGTCCTTCACTTGGTTCAGGCCAGGAAAGGGATTTTGCCAGGTCTGCTTTGATAAATCCCACATACTGGCTGACTTAACCATAGTAATTTATTTTTTAATGAATTGGTAACTAGTAGTCCAAAATCAAGGTGTCAGCAGAGCCATGCTTTCTCCAAAGACTTTAGAAATCCTCCATAATGTGACAATCTCACTCGCTCTCTCTCTGTGTGTCTTTAACTTCTCTCTTCTACTTCCACATCCAACGTCCTTTGCTTATAGGGACTTCAGATATTGGATTAAGGCCCACCTCATTCAGTTGGGCCACACTTTTACTAATAATAGCATCTGCAAAGGTCCTATTTCCAAGTGGATTTACACCCAGGGAACAGGAAATTATGATATGGAAATAACTTGTGTGGGAGGATGAGATTCAATCCTCAGTAGGATTGAGGGGAGGTCTTGCTCCAGGGGTCCAGGGCCATAGTTGTTGTTTTTGAGGACCTCTGTTCCCAGGGAACCAGCCACATTTCTGCCCCAGATCCAACACATCAACATTCTGATTTTGGGAAGTCACCTAACTTCTCAAAACGTGAGTGTCCTTAACTATTTTGATAGCACTTATTCTCAATGAGCTGTAAAGCATAACTCCCATGGAAAAGCTGAAAGTCAGTTTCCATGCTCTCCTCTCCTGAAGCCACCCAAGTACCCTCTCTGCCGGCAACCATTGCCATGTTTTCTGCTTTTTCTTCCAGGCATTTAATAATTGAACTTGCAGAGCTTTATGAAGTGCCAGTTTTCTTAAAGGTTTACCTGTATTTACTCATTTTAGCCTCGACATAATACTAGTAAGTAGGCTCTGTTAACATTTCCACACCACAGAACAGGAAACTGAGGCCCAGAGGGGCTAAGCTACCTTCCCAGGTACATGTGGTTTCTAAGTGGGATGCTCTCAGTCACTGCGGTGTGCAGCCTTCCTGTATTATCTCATCTATTTCATCTATTGCCCATGCAATTAGACTGTTCAGTATTTTAAATGTAAACTGAAGTACAAGATCCACCTTCTTAATCCAAATTTTGATTCTGGAAGTTTCTGAGTTCAAGATTTTGACATTCACATATATTATTAATATTTTCCCTATGGTCTTCTCCTAGCAAGATGTCAATAGTTCTCCATATTGTGAATGCAGTTTCCAGGACCTTGCCTCAAGGATACAAGAAAAAAAGAAACAGACATTAATGTATTCAAACATAGGACACACATAAGGATTGATTGACCATCTGGAAAATGGATGGCTCATCACCAGTGGTGGTTCAACAGCATCAAAATGGGCATCTGCCCAAATCCAAGGATAGACCATCAAATGTCACAACCTGCAACCTGCCACATGCAGGGCACTGTGGAAATTTAATCATGCAGTTGATTCAAGAGTAATGATTTAGGGAATAACTATAAAAATGTTAATCTTTTATTATTCATATATAATATGCATACCATAAAACCCACCCTGTTAAAAGTAGGGTTATTATCTACTTACTTCATTACTCTCTTGTCCCTTCCTAAGATATGTGCAGCTCCCCAAATATCCCATGCGCTACACCTTGATGTACTGAATCTTAATCTGTGTCCTTCTAGAAACCCCTGAGGGCCTGTTAGATGAGACTACTAGTGATAGGGCAGATGAGGAGGTTCCATCTAATTCCAAGGTAAGTTTGCCTTTCTATGAGATAACATCTGTTTTTATCTTTTTCCAAATGGGTTTAGATACAAAAGTCTGACTATGTAATTACAGAAATATATATGATTCCCAAGGACAGAGATATGTTTATTGGGAGCCTATTAATCACAGTTCCCTGATTCAAGAAGGCAGCAGCAGGGAGTCAACTGTATGACATGGGGCCTTTTTCTCAGCAGCAGGTTTTTCTCCTAGGGTTAAGAACTTTTTAATTACCAAATTAAACATTATTCAGGCAAAGCTTGTGCCTTTCCACATGTGTCTGCTAAAATTGCTTATGGGGTGTTTGACTCAACCTTTATTTCCCATCTGCTTTTCTAAAGGCACAGAGAGAGCAAAAGACTTGTGGAAACATGACACAGTATGATCTGATCCTCAGAGTGTTTTCTTTTCTCTAATTGCATATGGACTCACAGATGAGCAAAAGTGACATGTATTTTGGAATCAATTGTTGAGAAAAAAACTACATGATCAAAGATCCAGGGCTTTTGTGCTTGTCTTCAGCTGGAGAGGCACCCAGATTCCAGCTTCCAAGTGGAAATGAGGATGGGGATGTGATTATGGTATAGATAAAGAAAAATTGTCATGTTCTACAGACCATGTTAGCAGCTGTTTTTCTTTAGGTGGTGAGTGTTGGTGTGTACAGGAGTTGGGAAGTATCTGTATGTGAGTCTATGTTGTATGATTGTGAAGTTGGAGATGGGGGTGAGTGTGTGTGTTTCCCCAGAAGTTACTTCCCACCTTCATAACACAATAGCCAGTGTCAAATTTGCAAATGTATTCTATCACCATTGCATACTTTACATATATTTCCTCATTCACCTCATAATACTACCATACCTACAGCTGTATTTACGATTTCCACACCTCTAATGAACAAACTGAGGTGCAGAGATGGTTAGCCTAACATCTCAAATTACTAAGTGTAGGAGCCTATATGGGAAACCAGGCATGTGACCATGGCTGATGCCCAGAGCCACTATCTACACCCATCACTCAGCCATGGGATCATTGTACACTGTACAAGGGAGACTGACCATTCATTTGTATTCCAGTATCCAGACTACATGGACTCCAACCTCTGCTCTTCATTATAAGTGACCTCAGTGGTCTGATGATGCAAGGACATTACAGGTTTCTTTTACCACAGACAGTGGCCTTGCCATAGTATGAAATGCACAGAGAAACTCACATTCTTGTGATCAACTCACAGATTCTGAGATATGTTTGCTACCACCTAGCACAACGAGGTTAACTTATGTAAGTCCTCCACACCTGACCCCAGGTAGATAAGCATCCAGGAGTTATTCTAGTGTATTTGATAACATCTCCATGAGCCCTAGAAGAATTCAAATTCTATTAGCACCACAGCCAGGGCACAGGGACCATAAGAACTCAAGTTACCAGATGGTTATTGGCCTGGTGCACCTCACCCCTGGTTCAAGTTTTTCTCATGCCTCCCCTCAGTAATGAGCTCCCCCTTGGTGACTGGAGAGTACAAACATGGGCAGCCAACCCAATCAATGAATGCACACACAAGGTATAGGAAAGGAAGATTGGAAGGTAAAATATTACATGATTTATAATGGTTTACATTTAAATGCTAGAATTTCAGTAACTTCAAATATTGTGTAATTGATTAATTCATGAAAAAGCAGTAATGAATTAATACACTAGAATGTTTGCCCTGCAATTTTATCCAGTCCCACAATAAAAGATTATACATAAAAATATCTTTTAAACAATTACTCTATTATTAAACTTTGGAAAGAAAATAAAATGCTAGGTACAAGCAAATGCAAAATCCTAAACAACATCATTAATGCAGTGTCAGCATATGTGGGGATATGGAGGCTGAGGTGGGCTTAGAACATGTCAAGGAGGTAATGGCATTTTAGTTGGGCTTAAAAATAGGCAGGAGGAGTGATGAGTATCCAACACTGAAAAAATGGCATGTATTTTCATAGCATTTGTACATTGACTATTTCCCATTGCTTTGGAATGTCTTCAGGTACAAAGGCCAAGGAGTACCTCCATTTTCTCCTGCTCTTCCACTTTGCCACCCTCCTTCCATCTCACAGAAGATCATTCTATGCTTCTTTACTACCCACCTCCATATTGCTCTGACCTTGTCCAAATCAAGCAAATCACCCTGAGTTATCCAGGAGCAACACCCCCAAAGTACTGTGAATCTGGGTCCTCCTAGCTCCCCCCAAGGACCTGCTCAAGGACTTCTGCAGGCCACGGCAGAGAAGGCTCCATATAATTCTAAGGTAATGTTGTCTTTCTTTGAGATAGACCTGTTGCTTTCTTGATTTCCTTTTTTTAATCCAATTTATAGAAATCTGACTACGTACATTATAACATATATATAATTTCCTTGGCAGTTACCATGTTCAATGGGAGTGTATTACTAACTGATCTTTGATTCAAGAGTGACATTTAAAATGGCAGCATCACATATTTTATGGTAGGGGGTATTTTGCTTAGCATCAATCTTTTCTCCTTGACTTGAGAGATACATCATCCATGAAAAGCTCACGTCTTTTCCACAGATGTCACCTCACTTACTTTTGGGTTTCCTAGACTTGACCACTCATTCTCAAATGGTTTCCAAAAATCAATGAGAGGACAAAAGCCTTTGCAAGTGCCACACATCAAGTTCTGGTCCTCAGAGTGTTTTCTGTAACTACTGGTGGCCCCAAGAATAAAGAACAATGGTAGGTATTCAAGGTCACAACTTGCTGAGAAAAGAAAATCTAAATTATAAAAAAGGTTGGTCTCCCTTGCTGGCTTTAGTCTAGAGAGGCTCTTTCCAACCCCCAACCAAAATTACACCTGTCAGGTTGAGGTAAGAATTGGGATGTGGTGAAGGAAATCAATATGCCACGGAAGCACTAGGGTCTTATTTCTTGAGTATTTGTGTTCTGTTTAGGTTGCATGGGTTTGTGTACATGTGAGAGATATGTATCCATATGTGATTGTACATGATGAGAGTCTCAATGTGCATGTGTTTAAATGTTTGGAAAAATTGTGATTTACATTCTTTTTTGCTGAGTACCACACAGCAAGGGAATCTGAAGCACATTTTAACTGTAGCAACCTTTCAAAAGCACAGTAGGCTTTTCTACTGGTTAGCTGTGGTATGGACAATGTATAGAGAACATTTTCATCCTCATAAAATGCTCTCATGAGCAGTCTCCTAGAGTCTGGCACTGGTTCTGTTCGATGACCTCACCTAACAGAAAGCATGTCTACAACAGTCAGAATTTCAGACTAAGAATTGAGGCAAGTTTTGTGATGGTCCAGTAAATGGGGAAGTGAGAAGTTGAGAGGGGATTCCTCCACCTCCTCTCATTTGCAAACTGCTTGCAATGTCTTATTGAAGGCATCTGACTCCACAGTGCCCTGGGAAGGTCTGAGATAAAGGGGGAAAGCGTGGTTGTCTTGGCTGCCCAGCAAGGCCTCAACCAGTGAAGGGAGGGATGTGTGTGCCACTCTGTCTAATAATTTTGCTGTGGATCTTTGCATTCCTGTAGATTGGCTTCCAGATTGGCAACATGACTGCAGCAGTGAGGAAGACAACAATCCACATAGATAACAATACTCAAGGAAGAATCCAATGGGAAAGAGTTTCCAGGAACAGTTATATTGCACCTGCTACTTTGTAGACTGAGCAAAGGGGTGAGAAACTTGAAAGTAAAGGAAATGCATATGGAGGTCTGCTTTGTTCTTTTCATATTTTTAGTACATAATTGAGGTATTAGAACAATAGACTTTAAGTGTTTAGTGTTCACCATCATTTTTTCTTGCTTTGTTATTTAAGATACTCTTTTCCACAAGCTCTGTTCTTTTCATGCCTTGACCACCACCAAAGATCAAAGCCTTTGGTTTTCTAGGCTGACTGCATGTGTTCCATATCCTCAAGAGGTGTGCTGGGAAGCACATACTTGAACAAACATCTATTCTCCACTTTCCACCAAAATATAAATCCTGTTATCAGGAATAAAACCAGAATTTTGGTCACACCTCCTGTACAATTCTTGTCTGACTTGCAGACAAAGGGAATCTGGGCAAGTTACTTATCTGTAATCTCTTGTTCATCCTTTCTAATGGGTAGGAAACTTACAGGAATGTTGTGAGGATGAATTGTCTCCCACAAACCTAAGGTCATACCAGGCGCAAGACTATCATTTATTTGTGGGGTTGGAGGTCACTCCCTTCCACAGGAACTGATTCAACCCCAGGCCTCTGTAAGGATGGATTTGATAATTGATCATTGATTAATTGGAGAGGGTGCCAGTACACTCTTGATTGTTCTTCTAATGATCTCATGTTGGAGAACAATGTGATAAGTGGAAGAGGAAAATGAGAAAGGAAATGGGAAGTACTTAAGAGGGAAAGAAGAAGGAAGGTGGTATTGATGGAGGGAAAGAAGGAAGAGAGGCTGTGTCATGCACAGGAAGATATGGAGACAGTGTTTCCACCTTAGAGTAAAGGGAGGACATGGGAATTTCTCACTGGCTATAGTTATGGTACTTGAGGGCCAGAAAAGTACCTTGGAGATTATAGACCCACCCACTCCCTCATGGAACAGGTGAAGCTATTCGAAGCCCAGGGAGAGGAACATGGTGATGAAGACAGAATTGAGTCCTGAGATCAGATCACACCCTGACACCAACAAAAAGGCCCTCAAGTTCTCACCTCAATGCTAACTCAGCTCTTTTCTTTTGCACATGCACCCCATCAGGGTCACTGCCCTCATCCATTCAGAGGCTGATTCAGAGGATTCTGACAGAGAGGACAACAATTTCCATGTAATTTATTTCCTTGTTCTGTCTCTTTTCTGTCTGTTTCTTATCTGTAAGCTTCTCTTTGTGCCTCTTCCCCCCTCCATCTTTCCATCTTTATTTGATGGTCACCTTAAAGGTCATGTTCTCATCAAGGAAGTTGAGTTCATGGGAATGACAGTGTTTATAAAACTTTGTCCACCCTCCTCAGCTACTTTTCTAGAATTGCCCTGATTTCCAAATCTACTTTAAATTTAGCATTGGAACTAGAGTGGAATCCATTCATCCTGTGGGCTTGGAGAAGGGAGGGTGGATGTGATGTATCAAACTCCCCAACTGTTGTCCCAGGTCCTCACCCAGCTGGGATTTTCTGCAGCTCTGACTTTACCACATTAAAGATCTAGACTTTGCCACTGATTCTTGATGTTAGGGAAAGAGGTAGGCAAAGCTTTTCACAAGGCAGGGGTAAGGTGAGCCCATCCCAGAACTGAAAACACTTCTCTTCAACCTCCCCTCTCACAGGTGTGGAAGGCATCCTCTGCCCCAGGCTGCAGTGACTCACCTCCTGCCACACACACACACACACACACACACACACACACACACACACACACACACACACACCTCTGCCCCAGGCTGCAGTGACTCACCTCCTGCCACACACACACACACACACACACACACACACACACACACACACCTGCTTAATCTCCCTGAATCCCTGGGGTAGGAACCCAGCCCTGTATGTATTCCAGGAGCCATTTCTGTCATAAAACCTGGTGAGCTGGGGCAGGACTTCAGGGAAGAATCTCCAGGAGTCAAAGTGTGTGTGAGCTCCCTGCCCAGGCACCTGGCTCCTCCCTGGCCATCATGGGATCTTTGGAGCTGGCACTGCTGAGAAGGAGTGTGAAGGATCTTGTCTGAGTTTGCAAGGAGGGGTAACCCTGGGGCTTCAGCAGTCTACACTGGCAACTGGAGGGAGCAGAGGGGAGAGAGGACATTCTGCATCACTTAACATCACAACCCTGGTTCTCTCATGCAGTTCCTGCCCAGAATATCAGGCCCATATGAGCCCCAGACAATGGAGTTAATCCCTTTATTTGCACACGGGGAAAGTGAGGCTCAGAGAAGGGATGTATCAATGTTTAGAAAGTGAGTCGAATTTTACATGGTTCTTTTCTCAAGCCTGTTGAAATATTAGCTCAGGCTAAAATTGAAATATGAAATCTAGTCCACCTTCTCCATCCCACAGCAGTTAGAGCTCTAATCTCTACATTATATAAGGAATATGGGTAACCAATGTATAAAGGGTAATAAAGTCTAAAAATCCTGTCTCTCTTGAGGCCCTGGCCAGGAGTAGACCACAGCAGAGCACAAATCCCTGATGTCAGATACATCCTGAGTCTGCTGGGACTTGTTATGTGACCATGGGCAAGGTTCCTCCTCTGGTCCTTAGACTCCCAATAAATCATGGTATTTATCTCCAAATGCTGTAAGAATCCTTATAAAATGTTATCTACAAATATGTTCATAGCATATTTATTCATAAGAGCCCCAAACTGGAAATTCTCCCTGGTTTCCATCAATAGGAGAAAATATAAGCAATCATTGGTAATTCATACAATGGAAAATTATTAAGTATTAAATAGAACTAACTACTGATATATACAACATTCTTATACCGTGTGAAAGAAGCCTTACACAGCACAGTTCAAACAGTATGTTTTCATGAATATAAGCTCCTAGAGTGGGAAACTTTATCCATGGTGGAAAACAAAGCTCACAACACTGGTTTTCTTTGTAGAAATAGAGGTCAGGTTGACTAGGTGGGGATTTACATGAGGGTAATTTATGGGGTGAGAATTACTGCTCTATAAGTTGGTAGGGTTTCATTACAATGTGTATATGTAAAAGTTTGTTAAAACTCATCACTGAAGATTTGTGTATTTAATTGTAGTTAAATATTAAGTAAAAATTAATAAACTAAAAATATTGAAACTCGAAGATATTCATTCTGAATTATTTAGGGAAAAGTTTACAGATATCTCCAACTATCCTTGAAATGGGTAAAAAAATGAGTTGATTCAATCAACTAACGGGGTATGAGATAAAGCAAGTACATTCAAATGTTAATGGTACAATCCCTGTTGTGGGCCAAAGGTGTTAACTGTAAATTTTTTTTTCAAATTTCTATTATTTTTTGAAGTTTTTCATGATTACACATTAGAAAACAAAACATTTGAGTCCCTTCCTACATTCATAATTTGTGGAAGTCCCTAAGCAAATAAATATAAATTTTTGTGGAAATGAATCTGTTGGTATCACAAGGCAAATGGGGAGAGAATCTTGTTAAAAGCCTGACCAATATAATTTTGGAACATTCCCCATTATTCCAGGTCCCTTTAGGGACTGAAAGGAAACCCTCTGCTCGCAATGTTCACTCCCTGTCCCTTCTCCAGCTGCCAGGACAGGTGGAGGCCTTCCTGACAGATCAGAGGGGGCCACAGAGCACAGGGAGCACGGGGATGACCTTGGGAAGGACACCCTCTGAGTGCACCTGGTTAGGCTAATTGTTAGCATCACAGTTACAGACTGTGAAGGAAGGAAAGAGAGGACAGGCTTTCCCATGAAGAGAAGCAGTCACTTCCCTATGAGGAAACCGTCAGTGTGGACTCACCTGTTCCTTCTTTGGTTGAGAAGAAAATGCAGTAATTAAGACCTTTCTCCCTGTCCTCCTTTGCAGATCCAGAAACTATGATGATGGCTTTTCTTAGGACTGTGAGTTTTATTTCAAAACAAAGCACACTTCCTCTCTGGCTTGTGCCAACTGCAGTGAACATGTTTCACATTTCAGCTTCCTCGAGTGTTCACCAGCTTCTTCCCTTCTGATGTTTCCATTCTCTCTTGGGATTCAAGATGTCAGCATCATTTTTAATATCTGTACCTCTTGAGGTTTACTCTTTCTACTCTCATATTCTGCATACAGAATACTCTGCACAGTGCACTCTCTCACAACCTCAATTCTATTCTGCTCATCTTGAGGTCCTGGAACTTTCTGGCATGCCCTTACTGCTTGTTAGGGTCACTGAGCTCCTGGTGATTTTATTCTGATGATGTTCTCACTGTTGTCACTTTTGTGAGCATGTGAATTTGGCCACTTCATTCCTGATGCCCATAGGGTTCATCTTGGCATTTCTCTATATCTTCCTCAAGAGTAGAGGAGGTGGTTGTGGATTAGAAGCAGGAGACATTGGTCTGTGCCTGAAACCCAGGAGAGGCACAGTAAGAGTGGCCTCCTCAGCATGGTCAATGCTGAAGGCTAAAGGTAGAGACCAGCAGAAAGAGCAGGAGTGGGGGAGTCTCCTCTCTGTGCCTAGACTCCTCTGTCCACATCAGGCCCTGTTCCTAGACTTTTATTTCTGCACTGCCCAGCCTGGCCAATCTCTGCCTGAGGTTCTGAGTACATCACAATAGAACATCTGTGACTTTATGTTAGTCTCCAAGCCATGTGACTCCCCTGCCGGACTCCCTGCCCGGGGTGGGGGGTGGGGGGGTGGTTTGCTTGCCAAGAGCACTCTGCCTCCATCTCAGTGACACTCATCCCTTCTCTAGTCAGGAGATATTCAGTCTATATGTGAGTTTATTAGGCATCAGGAAAGGTGGCCCATGTGGCATCACAGTGCTATTTGGACACAAGGCAGATCCTCAGACTAGAGTTCCTAGCCCAGGGCACATGGATCAGGGTGGCTCACATAAGTCCATGAGGGGGGCTTCTTAAGCTAGGTGGTTATAGCCCTTTGCCTCCTCTACCACCTGGCACCCATCTAAAGCCCTGCCCCATGTATGCAGGCTGTGGTTTTCATGGTGACAGTAAAGAAACCGCCACAACACATTTTTTTCCCTATAAGCATGACAAACACTTTTTCCAGTGTGTCCTTTATTGGCTTAAATGCAGTGTTTTTCTTTTTTTTTTTTTTTTTTTTTTTTTTTTTTCATTTCTCTGTTTTTTCTTTTTGACCATTATTGGCAATAGATACTTAATTATTTTTATTTAGTCCCATTAAGAGTGATGTTTATTAACAGAAACCAATCACAGAGATCTTGATTTCCCACAGAAGTTTCACCAGGATAATACATCCTTCAGTAATGCCTTGTATTACCTGTTGGCTATCATGCCCAAGATGAGTCACTTAGGCCAAAAGCTGAGAAAGAAATCTAAGAATGCAGGACCTGAGGCACTGTAACTCAAGGGTTGCCTCTAATTTCCTGAACTCTATGTGACTTTGTTGTTTCATTCTTGTAAATTACTCCCATAATCTCTCACTCTGATAAGTGAACATAGTCCCCTGGGAATGAAACCTGAACACATTTATGGGCTTTTGAAACCATATTTATTTCTCAGAGAGAATGAACCTCCTGTCTATTTACCCAAAGAGCTTTCCATCAGGAGATATGAGCATAGTAGGCAAGATGAAGGCTCTATTGAAAAGTGGTAACAGATGCCTTTATATTTTTCTTTGTGGAAGTGCCATTTCCAGTTGAAGTCACAACTTCTTCCCCCTCATGACCTAAAGTGACCAGGAATAAAATGAGCTGGGGTTCATAATGCTCACACCATTTTAATGTGTAATCAAATTGCTTTGGAGCAGGACTGTGTGGGTTTTGGCCCCACCTATCACTGTCCCTCATCTGTGGGTTTGGAGTGGGTGTTAAGCTCCCTCTGCCTCTGTCTTGACATCAAGATATGAAGATAAAAGGAAAACAGAATCTGACTCAGAGGATTACTGTGAGGTTAGTACAGGAACCAAGTAAAGATCTCAGAATAACAATGTGCTTCATGTTAGCACTTCTATTCCAAATTTTAATACAATCCTGGGGTCAGGTCTTAGAGCCACAATTTGTCACATGAGGACAAGCCCCTCCATTTTTCCACAGTTCTTCAGAGATCCCATTTGTTGGGTTTATTCATGGTTCTCCATCTGTCCCTTTAAAATAGTGATAAGAAAAATGAAATCAATTGGCTATCATAGGAATGTGAAATTCCCAGTGGAAGCAGCTGGAAGAATGAGAATGAATCTTTTACCTTGAATATTAATTGCCAACCATGTATTAAGTATACACCCATAATCCAGAGCTGATGAACCGAAGACATATTCTCCTCAGGCTAGGTCCATATTTCTTCATTCTTGCTTTTTAAATTTTAACTTCAAGACAAGAGAATCTGCTTAGCATTCCTTTGACATTGCTCCCCACAAGGAATACAAAAAATAAAGTGTGTCTCTAATGTCAGCTGTTCTCAAATGGTTTAGCAGTTTCCTGTATTAGGAAAATTTTTAAAAATTTCTGTTTTAAACTTCTAGCCCAGCGGTGTGGTGGACAATAATTTTAAAGAGCACTCAAGACAATAATTCAAATTCAATATATATTTACTAAAGGAGCACTTAAGGTAGAAGGAACAGTTTTAGAAAGCAAATATAAATTAGTACATTACTAAGCCTGGGAACTCTGTCTTTCCAGCTACAGCTGAATGTAAGAGAGTTCCTATACATTCTTAGCACAGGGTGTTTATATTGTAAATGATAAAGTTTGCATCTACAATCATGTGAAATTTTCTGGCACAGGTATAGAGAGTTCTTATATAAAACTTCAATCTTAACCATATGAGTCACAGTTTTTTTATGTTTAGCAAGCAGTAAAGTCTTAGTCCAACCTTAAAACAGCAAGTGTCCTGTGATTCATACAAAAGCTTAAATGAACTAACATGAGACATATGTTGTTCCAGTTTGCTACAGCTGCCATTATGCAAATACCAGAAATGGATTGGCTTCTATAAAGGTGATTTATTAGGTTACCAATTTGCAGTTCTAAGTCCATAAAATTGTCCCAACTAAGGTATCAAAAAGAGGATACCTTCTCGGAAGAAAGGATGATGGCATCCAGAACACCTCTGTTGGCTGGGAAGGCACCTGGTGTGTGCTGGTCCCACCTATCTCTGTCCCTCATCTCTGTGTTTGGAGTGTGTCTTAAGCTCCCAGATTGCATTTCAAAATGGCTTTTTTGAAAGTGTCTCTGTATTTCTGTCTCTCTTAGCTTCTCTCAGCTCTCTGCTTGCTTCTCCTGGAGCATTTCTCTCTAAGTATCTGGGAGTCCTCTCTTAGCTTTTCCAGCACAAACTATGGGCTTCATCTGTTAGCTTTGCATCCCCAAACATTTTCTTATGGAGCAGATATTTAAGTGGTGGGGGTAGTCTGCTGGTTTGAATCTATTATGTACCCAGAAAAACCTACATTCTTTTAGTTGAATCTTGTGGGGGAGACATATTGTGGGTGGGACCTCTTGATTCTGTTGTTTCCATGGAGACATGACCCTGCCCATTCAAGTTGGGTCTTAACCCCCTTGCTGGAACCCTCTATGAGGGGATAAAAAGCAGACATTTTGAATATAGCTCAGAAATGCTTAAAAAGAAAACACCCAGGAGAAACAAAAGTACCCACAGGGAAGCTGAGACAGAAGTTTAGAGACATTTTGAGAAATCCACTGAAACCAGAATCTAAGCCCAGGAGAGAAGGATCAGCAGAGCCAGCCATGTGCCTTCCCATTTGACAGAGGATCCCTGGATGCCATCAGCCTTTCCTCAGAGAAGTTATCTACCTCTTGAGGCCTTAATTTGGACATTTTCATGGCCTTATAACTGTAAATTTACAACCAAATAAATTTCCATCATAAAAGCAAAACCGTTTCTGGTATATTATATTCTGGCAGCTTTAGCAAACCAAACAGGGAGGTACTGGAGAAATTGAACAGTGCACAGAGGATGTCATGCAATGGTAACATAACAGAGGAGAATGTCCAGGGAAGGGCAGGAGTGATGGGTGTGGGAAATGGGGGCTCTGAGGAGAGGTTAGGAATCCCCTCTGAAGAGAGGACATCTGAGCAGTGAAGCAACCTGGCAACAAGCACTGCAGGATGAAGGCAAACAACAGGTGATGGTGATGCAGTGGGTGTGAGAGTGTTGTGTTTGGGGATCACCCAGAGGCCAGGGAAGCCAAAATGCGGTGAGTGAATGGTGGCCGGAAGGGTGGGGTTAAATGCCATCACCAGGGTAAAGAGTTTAATTTTAATTTAGGAAGACAGTGGCAGTGATGTGGGGAAAATGGAATAGCAGGGAGAATAAGGACTCTTTAAGATGAGGATGTTGATTGTTGCACTGAGGGGAGCAGTGCAGATATTAGGATCAGCTCCAGGTCCTGTTCTGCAGAGACCGAGAGTCTCCTGATGCTATGTGTTTCCTTCCTTCCGTCTCTTTAGTTAGAGTTTTGTTCACCACCTTTCTGTCCTCAAGTAACTGGGGTCCTGGCCACACTTGCACACCCCCATGCAGGGGGGAAGCAGCTGAGTGGGGCTCTGTCTGCCTGGGTGGGGCCTGTGCTTCTCAGTGCTCCTCTGGGGGTTCACTGGGTGAGGATGCACATGGATCTGAAGCCTTTGCCTCAGGTGGCTTCAGATCTCCAAGAAAGCCTCCTCCAGCCTCCTAGCTGGGTGTGGTGAGCCTGGCCACCAGCATTCTGGGAGCTGAGGAGGGGCAGAGTGAGGGGGATCAGTCTACAGGCTTTCACTGGGGCTCCTGCTTCTTTCAGTGGGGTTCTCACCCCCACCTCACCTATTCCCGCATCTACAAGTTCATAGCCTCTTTATTTTTCTTTTTTTAATTCATTTTTATAGAGATATATTCACATACCATGCAGTCATACAAAACAAAGTGTACATTCAATTGTTTACGGTACCATTATGTAGTTGTACATTCATCACTAAAATTAATTTTTGACATTTTCATTACCACACACAAAAATAATAAGAAAAAAAATTAAAGTGAAAAAGAACAATTAATTAAAGTAAAAAAGAACACTGGGTGTCTACCCCCTCCCATTTTTCTACTCATCCATCCATAAAGTGGACAAAGGGGAGTGTGGTCCTTATGGCTTTCCCAATGCCATTGGCACCCCTCATAAGCTACATTATTATACAATTGTCTTCAAGTGTCATGGGTTCTGGGTCATAGTTTGATAGTTTCAGGTATTTACTGCTAGCTATTCCAATTCATTAGAACCTAACAAGGGTTGTCTATATTGTGCATAAACGTGCCCACTAGAGTGACCTCTCAGCTCCTTTTGGAATCTCTCTGCCACTGAAGCTTATTTAATTTCCTTTCACATTCCCCTTTTGGTCAAGAAGCTGTTCTCCATCCCATGATGCTGGGTCTACATTCCTCCCCAGGAGTCATATTCCACATTGCCAGGGAGATTTACTCCCCTAGGTGTCAGATCCCATATAGAGGGGAGGGCAGTGATTTCAACTGCCAAGTTGGCTTAGCTAGAGAGAGAGGGCCACATCTGAGCAACAAAGACATAGCCTATTTCTTGTCTTTCCTTGTCTCATGCAAAGCTGAGGTGGAGAAGGGGAAAGATATTTACCTACCTGTGCAGACCCTTATGTCTAACTCCTCCTTTGGGAAATTTTTCAGATATTCTATTTCCATCCTCACTTTTCAACTCAATCTTTGTGGGTGTCTATGAATCCAATGCCTCCTTCTAAACACAAATCCTTTTTTTTTTTTTTTTTTTTTTGGTGGAACTTAGGTTTAATTAGTCTCTGATGTTAAGTTTTAATTTTCTGTATGTCTGCTTCCTATTTGTAATAGCAAAATACAGGCTCTGTCAACAGTAGAATGAATAAATAATGATATATGCATGCAGAAGAATACTATCCAGAAATAGTAACAACCAACTACAATATTATCGATAAATTTCAAAATATAATGTTTAGTTAAAAAAGCCTGTTACAAAGAATGTTATATTTTACACTTCCATTTAAATAAAGCACAAGTACCAGCATAACTAATTTACAATGTGAGAAATCAGGACAGTGATTACTTTTGGGAGGAATGAAGACTGGAAGGGGGCAGGAGGTATTCTGGTAATATTTGATTTCTTTATCTGGGTGTTGGTAAAATAAGATTAAATGGGGTGGTTCAATGATTTTTAACCTTGTGAAAAATCAACTACACATAAATGTGTACATTTTGTATGTATATTTCAATGACAAGTAAAATTTAGTGTGTCTGTAATATTTATATTAGAAAAACTCTGCCTGGATGGTAAATCACTTTGGATTTCTGTCATCAACTAATCTTCACATCACAGATGGCTTTTTTGACCCTTGAATTTTGCCAAAGAGTCACCAAAGAGAATGTCTTTTGTTGCTCAGATGTGACCTCTCTCCCTAAGCCCACGCAGCAGGTAAACTCACTGCCCTCCCCCATACATGGGACATGACTACCAGGGTTGAGCCTGGACCAGCATTGTGTGATTGAGAAAGTTTTCTTGACCAAAGGGAGGAAGAGAAATTGAACAAAATAAAGTTTCAGTGGCTGAGAAATTTCAAATGGATCCAAAGGTCATTTTGAATTTTATTTTTATGCATTATATAGACATCTCTTTTTAATTTTTAGTATATCGGAAGAGCTAGAAGGAAATACCTGAAACTGTTGAACTGGAATCTAGTAGCCTTGATTCCTGAAGACAATTGTATAACTGTGTAGCTTATAAGTTGTGACCGACCATGTGATTGGGAAAAAATTGTGGCACATACTCCCTTTATCCACTGTATGGACATATGAGTAGAAAAATGGGGACAAAAAGTAAATGAATAATAGGAGGGGATGGGAGTATGGAATGTTTCTGGTGTTCTTTTATACTTTTCCTTTTATTCTTATTTTTGTATCATTTGGCTTTTTTTGGTCATATCTTGTCTCTTTTTTACCATTTTAGTGACCCTTACTGATATTCTTCATTTCTCCACTCTTCTATGTTATGGAAAAGCAGGCATGTCCTTCCCTAACCCTCCCTGGTCTGTGTGGACAGATCTGCTTAGTGCTGTGGTTCAATGTTAGACACCTCTATTTTTAACACACCAAATTCTTGTCATTCAACAACTTTTGTCAATAAAAATCTGATATCTGAGTCTATTCACCTGTCATTTGTCTTTCATTTATGTGAATAATGTGATGAGTTAAAGAGATATTGAGTGATTCCTCTTCAGTCCCTCAGAAATAATGAGCTGTGCAGAAGTCCTGGTGCTAATGACACAAATGGACAGTTATCCAAAAAGTAGAGTTCTTGCTTTTTTTTCTTTTGTACTGGCAATACACAGACAGAAAAGCAAAGACCAACCATGGTGTAAAAGAAAATGGCTTCAATATGGAGAAAGTATTAACTACAATCAAATATATTTGCAATTAATATTACAAATCATAAGCCTATCCTCTTAGATTGCATCACATATCAAAGCCCAACCTTAGAGGGAATGTGGGAAGATGTCAAAGTAGGAATCCTCCAGAAAATTAATTTTACTCTTAAACAATGTATGAATTGAAAAAGAAATCACAAGGGAAATTATTTCTTGCCTTCAGGCAAATGAAAACGTAAGCACAACATACTAAAATTTATGTGATACATCCAAGGACAAGTTATGAGGGAAATTTACAGCTGTAAAGGTTTACATTAAAAAAAGAAGAAATATTTAAAATCTGTTGTTTTAGTTTGTCCTTTTCTAGTACTCAAAATTACAGTACTAGAAAAGGACAAATGAAACCCACAGTGAGCAGAAGAAAGGTAAAAACAAATATTATATCAGAATTACATGAGATAGAGAATAAAAATACAATAGAGGCAATCAACAAAAACAAAAATTAGTTCTTTGAAATGATTAGTAAAATAAACTTTTAGCTAGACTGAAAAAGAATAAAAGAGAGAGGATACAAATAAGAAAAATCACAAATGCAAAGGAGGGCATTACTACTGACTCCAGTCACAAAAATAAACAGGACTATAAGATAACTGTATGGCAAGAAATTGGGTAAACTAGAGGAGACTAGAGAAAATGGACAACTTCCTAGAAACACAAACTGCCTGCGTTGACACTAGAAGAATAAAAGGGTCTCAACAAACCAGTGACTAGTAAAGACATTGAATCAGTCATCAGATCCTCCCAAAAAAGAAAAGCCCTGCACCAGATGGCTTCACAGAATTCTATCAAACATTCCAAGAAGAACTAACTCCAATTCTGTGCAAACTGTTCCAAAAATTGAAGAGGAGGGAACACTCCCTAACTCATTCTCTAAGGCCAAGATCACCCTGATACCAAAGCCTTTTAGAGATACCACAAGAAAAAACTTCAAAGCAATATCTCTTATGAATATAGATGCAAAAATCCTCAACAAAAATACTAGCAAACCAGATACAATAGCATATTAAAAGAATTATTCACCATGATCAAGTAGGATTTATCCCTGGTATGCAAGGTTGGTTCAACATGCAAGGTTGGTTCCATTTAGAAATGGGCAAAATATTTGAACAGACATCTCCACAAAGCAGACAGAAAGCACAGGAACAGATCCTCAACATCATTAGCCATCAGGGAAATGAAAATCAAAATCACAATGAGATACCGTTTCACTCCCATTAGAATGGCTGCTATTTTTTTAAAAAGAGAAAATAGAAAGTGTTGGAGAGGATGCAGAGAAATAGGAACACCCATTCACTGCTGGCAGCAACGTGAAATGGTGTAGCCACTGTGGAAGACAGTTTAACAGTTCCTCAGAAAGCTAAGCATAGAACTGCCATTTGACCTGGCAATCCCAGTACTACATATATGCTGAAAAGAATGGAAAACAGAGACTTGAACACATATTTTCACACCAATGTTCATAGCAGCATTATTTACAATTGCTAAAAGGTGGAAGCAACCCAGGTGTCCATCAACTGATGCATGGATAAATACAATGTGATATATACCTACAATGGAATTTTATTCTTTATGGTTGACTCTGGAAGACATCATGTTGAGTGAAGTAAGCCATAATCAAGAGGAGGAATAATGTATGAACTCACCGATTTGAAACAACGTGAATAAGCAAACTCATAGAGTCAGAATTTAAAATATAGGTTACCAAGGTAGAGGGTTGTGATACAGAATGGAAGTTAAGGCTTAAAATATACAGGGTTCCTATTTGGAATGATGGAAATTTTTTGTGAGTGGATGACATAGATGGGATAGAACATTGTGAATGCAATTAATTAATAGCACTGAAATAATCATATATCCGAATATGAGTAAAAGAGGAAGTGCTAGATCACATATATAGAAAAAGAATAAATTTTAAAAATTCATGGAACTACACTACACACACAGTGAACCCCAAGTTAATCCATGGACTTTAGTTGCTAGTATAATTACAAAAATGTGCTGTCATCAGTTGTACCAAATATTCCACAACAAAGCAAGGTGTTGGTGTTGGGGTGGCATACAGGAATTTTGTATTTCTTGGATGATTGTTTTGTAATCTCACAACTTCTCTAATAAAGAGAAAAATTAAAAAAAAAAAAATCTTTGTTACATCTCCTTAAGGTGACTCTGTAATTATGTTCCTTGCA